>NC_083762.1:180000-185000 GCF_963514075.1 Conger conger | reverse complement strand
ACAGTGCAGGGCGGGTCAGGGGGCTCTGTCTCTCTGTGACAGTGCAGGGCGGGTCAGGGGGCTCTGTCTCTCTGTGACAGTGCAGGGCGGGTCAGGGGGCTGGGCTCTGTCTCTCTGTGACAGTGCAGGGCGGGTCAGGGGGCTCTGTCTCTCTGTGACAGTGCAGGGCGGGTCAGGGGGCTCTGTCTCTCTGTGACAGTGCAGGGCGGGTCAGGGGGCTCTGTCTCTCTGTGACAGTGCAGGGCGGGTCAGGGGGCTGGGCTCTGTCTCTCTGTGACAGTGCAGGGCGGGTCAGGGGGCTGGGCTCTGTCTCTCTGTGACAGTGCAGGGTGGGTCGGGGGGCTGGGCTCTGTCTCTCTGTGGCAGTGCAGGGCGGGTCGGGGGGCTCTGTCTCTCTGTGACAGTGCAGGGCGGGTCAGGGGGCTCTGTCTCTCTGTGACAGTGCAGGGCGGGTCGGGGGGGGTCCGCACTGATCAGGCCCTTCTCAGTGAACCCAACCCCCCCAATGTAGGGGTCATGCAGATGATGCCAGCCACATTCATGAGGACCTTACCACTGGCAGCCATAAACACAGGCCTGACCCCCACCTGCTGTCCCACCCCCAGTGTGCATAATCTCCAACACAAACAAAAATTACTTCAGTCAAAAATGAAAAACACAGAAGATCACGCCATCGGTTTCTGATGAAGAATAAATGAGTCTTTTTGAAGGTATTAGATTGATTTTCTTTTAGCTTTTTTTTGTTCAGAAGCAGGTTAAAATGAAATGAGATTTGGGTCAATTTCTCTCTTATGTTGGCAATCAATCAAATCTCCCAAGGAGAGCAGGAGAACTCAGAGACAGGCAGCCGGTGTTACTGTGGCAGAGTCACACAGCACCGCCCTGGTGGTTCAGAAGCATACTGAAGGAGACACAGCCCTGGGGGGGCTGATCTGAAACTCCCAAAGCCCAGGTCTTGGGTGGGTCCAAGGTACGCATGTTTTTTTTGTTTTTTTTAAACTGAAGCCTTTCATTTTTAAAATGTTCCATTCTTTTTTCCCTTATATGAATCATTATTCACTCCCTCTGTCACAACCCAAGCCAAGGGATGGACAAAGGAGGGGATAACACATTATTAAGAGAACATAGTTTAAGATTGAATGATAACTTCATTTAATGAACAAATACAAAAAGATGTCAGGTGTGCAAGTCAGTAGGATCAGTCGTGTAGAAAGTGTTGGAATGAGTGTCCATGTTCTGCCAGGTGTTGTAGCATGCCAAACCAAACACAAGATGGCTGAACATTCGCCTCAGCTGCCTTTATACAGGAAGTGCCCAGGTTTCTCAGGTGCTCTGCATCTGCACTAACGCCCCCTACAGGTCAGACAGAAAACAGCAACTACTGACAGCCAAGCTGACTGAGGCACACCATCCCCGTCTCCTTCTCTCGCTCTTTCACACACTTTCTCCCTCCTTTCATTTCAACTCTGCTGATCTCCTGTCTCTCAGTGAGGGCCCCTGGTTTCCTGTCTCTCAGTGAGGGTCCCTGGTTTCCTGTCTCTCAGTGAGGGGAGGATCTAACACATACGCTCTCTACCTGTGTGATTAACACATACGCTCTCTACCTGTGTGATTAACACATATGCTCTCTACCTGTGTGATTAACACAAACGCTCTCTACCTGTGTGATTAACACATACGCTCTCTACCTGTGTGATTAACACATACGCTCTCTACCTGTGTGATTAACACATATGCTCTCTACCTGTGTGATTAACACATATGCTCTCTACCTGTGTGATTAACACATACGCTCTCTACCCGTGTGATTAACACATACACTCTCTACCTGTGTGATTAACACATACGCTCTCTACCTGTGTGATTAACACATACACTCTTTGCCTGTGTGATCTAACACATATGCTCTCTACCTGTGTGATTAACACATACACTCTTTACCTGTGTGATTAACACATACACTCTCTACCTGTGTGATTAACACATACGCTCTCTACCCGTGTGATTAACACATACGCTCTCTACCTGTGTGATTAACACATACGCTCTCTACCCGTGTGATTAACACATACACTCTTTGCCTGTGTGATCTAACACATATGCTCTCTACCTGTGTGATTAACACATACACTCTTTGCCTGTGTGATCTAACACATATGCTCTCTACCTGTGTGATTAACACATACACTCTTTGCCTGTGTGATTAACACATACGCTCTCTACCCGTGTGATTAACACATACACTCTTTACCTGTGTGATTAACACATACACTCTCTACCTGTGTGATTAACACATACGCTCTCTACCTGTGTGATTAACACATACGCTCTCTACCCGTGTGATTAACACATACACTCTCTACCTGTGTGATTAACTCATACGCTCTCTACCCGTGTGATTAACACATACGCTCTCTACCTGTGTGATTAACACATACGCTCTCTACCCGTGTGATTAACACATACACTCTTTACCGGTGTGATTAACACATACGCTCTCTACCTGTGTGATTAACACATACACTCTTTGCCTGTGTGATTAACACATACACTCTTTGCCTGTGTGATTAACACATACGCTCTCTACCTGTGTGATTAACACACGCTCTCTACCTGAGTGATTAACACATACGCTCTCTACCTGTGTGATTAACACATACGCTCTCTACCTGTGTGATTAACACATGCTCTCTACCTGTGTGATTAACACATACGCTCTCTACCTGTGTGATTAACACATACACTCTTTGCCTGTGTGATTAACACATACACTCTTTACCTGTGTGATTAACACATACGCTCTTTACCTGTGTGATTAACACATACGCTCTCTACCTGTGTGATTAACACATACACTCTTTGCCTGTGTGATTAACACATACGCTCTCTACCTGTGTTCTTTAGTGATTCCTTTATTTGACAGCCTGAAATGCTCTGGCATAACTGTATAATGCAAACTCACATTTCTGGGGAAAATAGTCAATAATGTGTATAATTTTTTTCTTGCATGTATGGACTGACCATGGAGTTCAGAGCTTGAATGAATTATACATACTCCCACCTACATGCACACACATGCAGACACTCGAATGTGTGTACTTAGTGCCATCCACAGAAAACTGGTGCATCTATTGTTAATCACGCAGAAATTATACAAACTTATTTCTGTCAAGAGTTATCGCTTCTTCCTCTTCTTCTATGGGGTTGAAAAAGGGTGTGTGATTGTGTGTGTGGTGTGAGTGTGTATGTGTGGGTGTGTGTGTGAGTGTGGGCGTGTATGTGTGTGGTGTGAGTGTGTGTGTGTGAGTGAGAGTGAGAGTGAGAGTGAGAGTGAGAGTGAGAGTGAGAGTGAGTGAGTGAGTGAGTGAGTGAGTGAGTGTGAGTGTGAGTGTGAGTGTGAGTGTGAGTGTGAGTGTGAGTGTGTGAGTGTGAGTGTTGGTATCGGTCCCTTGGCTTCCTCCTTAAACACTGAGCTCTGCAACACCTTCCTGTTTCCTACCCTACTCTTCAGAAGGTAATTGAACAGATTCTGAGAACAACGAACTGACAGCTCAGCAGAAGAACAGCTGAAACTGCCATAACAGACCTGAGACGGAGCAACAGCCAGAGAAACTGCGGGAGAGGGAGACAAGTCTCTCTCTTTTTATCTGGCACTGGTTGGCAGTGATACACTTCAGCACTCGTAAAAGAAGGGAGTGCAGTGCTGTCAGATGTCTGCAGACGTGTCTCGCAGAGAGGAGTCCTCCTGAATGATGTTCTTCCCCCTCTTTTATTGTGACAGCACCTCCGGCAGGGTGTCCAGTGCCGCTCTAGTGCAGCTCTATCGCAGGGCGCTGCTTTCTAACGCGTCTCTCTCTCCTGCAGCCATGAACCTCCTGGGGCTGAACTGGCAGCTGCAGCCGGCAAACAGCCACGTCATCGACAGCGGCCTGAGCACGGGGCTACCTGGCAACAACGATGTGGCAACAGTGCCCTCTGGTGGCAGAGGTGAGAAGCACAGGCTCCCACATGGTGGCCCTCAGCCAGAGGGAGGACCTGCATTGCGTTACCTGTGGTTATTATTATTTACCTGTGGTTTATTTCTAAATGGTATTTCAAGATGACACCAAACTACTATTTCAACTTAAACAGTTTCGGGAGCATTTCACTGAGGTGAATTGCGCAGAGGCAGCACAATGATGGGAGCAATAGTCCTTGTTATGGAAAAATGCCCTTTTTGACATTTCACAGGTGAGCATCGTCTGATGAAACAGATCCCAGTAAAAACAACGATAGCTATACTTGAGTTTAACTTTCGTATTTATTTGCAAAGAAATAACAGAAAGTGAGAAGGCTTACCGGCTTTCTGATTTGAATCAGACACAGTAAGACTCTTAAACACACTTTTCCAGAAGGGGGGGCGTAAAACAAAAAGACATGAAGCTGGTCACTTGTTGACCTTGCTGTAAGACCAGAATGTGCTAGCTGAGAAGCAGAGGCATTAAGGTGAAAGGCTGTCTGTCTGCTGGGAGAGAGACAGAGAAAGACTCATAGTAAGCACTTAATTCAGAAAGTGGTCTAATAGTAATAAGGATTATCACTAAAAGGTTATTTGTAATCATGTGATTGTCTTTATGTTGACACACATTGTCAATTAAGAATCAATTAAGAAAATTACCCTAACATCCTGTATTGACGAGCACTGTCTTTTCATCAAACCCTGCTGACCCTGTGTCAACATGGTAAACAATCAGTTTCTCCTTTTGGGGGTCTGCAGACAGGCACACTTATGTAAAACACCCTACAACTGGGACCCTGAATGTTGGTGGTTCAAACCCCAGTATGGCCACCATAAGATCAGTGCAGCTGTTGGGCACTTGAGCAAGGCCGTTAACCCCACATTGCTCCAGGGGAGGATTGTCAGGGGAGTCTAATCAGCTGTAGGTCACTGTGGGAGAGGTCAGCTGTAGGTCACTGTGGGAGAGGTCAGCTGTAGGTCACTGTGGGAGAGGTCAGCTGTA
>NC_083762.1:170000-175000 GCF_963514075.1 Conger conger | reverse complement strand
GGAGCTTAGAGACAGAGCCAAACAGAGACCTGGAGCTTAGAGACAGAGCCAAACAGAGACCTGGAGCTTAGAGACAGAGACCTGGAGCTTAGAGACAGAGACCTGGAGCTTAGAGACAGAGACCTGGAGCTTAGAGACAGAGCCAAACAGAGACCTGGAGCTTAGAGACAGAGCCAAACAGAGACCTGGAGCTTAGAGACAGAGCCAAACAGAGACCTGGTGCTTAGAGACAGAGGTCATAATACTGTACTTCTGACTCATCTCACGGCAGATTCTGTGCAAGAATGCCCCCGGAATTGCCATGGAAACGGCGAGTGTGTGTCTGGAGTGTGCCACTGCTTCCCTGGCTTCCACGGGATGGACTGTTCTAAAGGTGTGTCACCTGGGCGGGGCTGTTCTAAAGGTGTGTCACCTGGGCGGGCTGTTCTAAAGGTGTGTCACCTGGGCGGGGCTGTTCTAAAGGTGTGTCACCTGGGCGGGGCTGTTCTAAAGGTGTGTCACCTGGGCGGGGCTGTTCTAAAGGTGTGTCACCTGGGCGGGGCTGTTCTAAAGGTGTGTCACCTGGGTGGGGCTGTTCTAAAGGTGTGTCACCTGGGCGGGCTGTTCTAAAGGTGTGTCACCTGGGCGGGGCTGTTCTAAAGGTGTGTCACCTGGGCGGGGCTGTTCTAAAGGTGTGTCACCTGGGTGGGGCTGTTCTAAAGGTGTGTCACCTGGGCGGGGCTGTTCTAAAGGTGTGTCACCTGGGCGGGGCTGTTCTAAAGGTGTGTCACCTGGGCGGGGCTGTTCTAAAGGTGTGTCACCTGGGCGGGGCTGTTCTAAAGGTGTGTCACCTGGGCGGGGCTGTTCTAAAGGTGTGTCACCTGGGCGGGGCTGTTCTAAAGGTGTGTCACCTGGGCAGGGCTGTTCTAAAGGTGTGTCACCTGGGCGGGGCTGTTCTAAAGGTGTGTCACCTGGGCGGGGCTGTTCTAAAGGTGTGTCACCTGGGCGGGGCTGTTCTAAAGGTGTGTCACCTGGGCGGGGCTGTTCTAAAGGTGTGTCACCTGGGCGGGGCTGTTCTAAAGGTGTGTCACCTGGGCGGGCTGTTCTAAAGGTGTGTCACCTGGGCGGGGCTGTTCTAAAGGTGTGTCACCTGGGCGGGGCTGTTCTAAAGGTGTGTCACCTGGGCGGGGCTGTTCTAAAGGTGTGTCACCTGGGCGGGGCTGTTCTAAAGGTGTGTCACTTGGGCGGGGCTGTTCTAAAGGTGTGTCACCTGGGCGGGGCTGTTCTAAAGGTGTGTCACCTGGGCGGGGCTGTTCTAAAGGTGTGTCACCTGGGCAGGGCTGTTTTTGTAATACAGCTGGCACGTGCACAGATAAGGGGGATTTGTCATTGAAATTTAAAGAGGAAAATGTATAGTAGTATTCACGATTATTTTATCAATTAAACAAATGCCCCGTTCTCACTCAGACACCCCCCCCCCCCCCCCTTCGAAATGGTTTTGTCTCAATCAATCAATGTCACATCTCCATCTAAATCATTCCACAGGAGAGGGTCTCGATAGCTAGCTAGTTTGCTTTCATGACGACATTTTAGTTGTGCTTTTATCTTAACTTGGCCTGCCAGCTAGCAAAAATTTTTGGATAAGTCTGTGTCCTTACCTTAGTAAGGGTGAACTTTTATAGTGAGAAATTTAGGCGTAGAAAAATATGTTTTAAAATAAATTTCAATGACTGTGTTAAATAGTAGGGTGTCGAGGGTCTTTTAGGTTGGCACAAAAGATAGCTGTGAGGCAGATGTGACGTTTTCTTGGTATTTATTTTTCCACCACCAGGTGTTGAGGCATCCAAAATGCAAGAAAATGCAGAAAAATGATAAAAAGGAAATAAAGGAAAATAATAGAAAAGAAATGGCTACATCAGCCAAACCAAAGTACTTGAATAAAGTCAGTCTTCAATAATAATAATAATAATAATAATAATAATAATAATAATAATAATAATAATAATGAGACCATACCTCACACAACTGAGGGATAAGGAGAACCTAGGCATTGGTTCATTCCTCATAGCGATCTCTCCACAAATGCAATGCCTTCCTTTTTAACAGGAAGGCATGACCACCCCAAATTGGCACACACCATGACATTCCATAAACACAGGGGTGTTTACTGATCACAACACAAATACGTATTAAACGTTTAAAAAGGGTACCTATTCCTCAAACACTACACCAGGCCTTTGTTTAAAACACTACATGGACACATGCCATTAAACTTACCGTAAGTGTTACACAACACATAATTGATTTTATGATAACGCAAATGCGCAGATCGCGAACGTACCCAACCATATAGCCGTCTCAGGACGGGAGCGCGCTTCCCTAGAAGCCCCAGGAAGAGAGCCAGCCGATATGGCGGTAAGAAGCTATGCCTCTAAATCACTGTATTTAACCAAGCACGGTATATTAAATAAATAACTTATGCTCACAGACATTGTCCAAAGGCAAATATCTTTTGGGTTAACATGCATATTTTATCCGAGCACAACCGTATTTGCAGAAACGCGTGAATAACTTAATGAATGAAACTAATGCGTGTGAAATGTTTGGCGAGTTCTAAATGCGTGTATGCACCCATACGTTTATACTCACGCAAACTCTACACTCAACACACAACACATCTCACAATACAAATGAATAAACGTGAAGGGAACATATGCATTTTATGAACGCAGGTCCATAATTTATAAAAAGCGCATATAAGAATTCAGTTCGGCCACAATACGGACGCGTGAGGACGCACCAGTAAGCCGCGGCATCACAGACTGAATAATAAAAAAATTACGCACATTCGTTTTCTTGTTGCCTAAGGACAAGTTTCACATTCAACCGCCATGTTACTGCTTTAAGGAGACATGTGCACATCCTGACAAGCGCACATTACAGTAATCCCTTCTGGATGAAGCAAAAGCATGGACTTCATGTACTGACCACCTTTTCCTCCTTGTGGCTGTGTTCTGCCCGCAGTGGCGTGCCCGGTGCTCTGCAGTGGGAACGGACAGTACGATAAGGGGGCCTGTGTGTGCTACAGTGGCTGGAAGGGTCCGGAGTGCGACATTCCCAGCAGCCAGTGCATGGACCCCGACTGCAGCCAGCACGGGACCTGCAACAACGGGCTCTGCGTGTGCCACGCCGGGTTTAAAGGGGACACCTGCGGGGAAGGTGAGGGTCACAGGGGGGAGGGTCACAGGGGGGATGTATTTCTAGGTCACGGGACCTGCAACAATGGGCTCTGTGTGTGCCACGCCGGGTTTAAAGGGGACACCTGCGGGGAAGGTGAGGGTCACAGGGGGGAGGGGGAGGGTCACAGGGGGGAGGGGGGGGGTGCTGGGGGGAGTGTCACAGGGGGGATGTATTTCTAGGTCACGGGACCTGCAACAACGGGCACTGCGTGTGCCACGCCGGGTTTAAAGGGGACACCTGCGGGGAAGGTGAGGGTCACAGGGGGAGTGTGAGAGTCACAGGGGGGAGGGGGAGGGGGTGCTGGGGGGAGTGTCACAGGGGGGAGGGGGAGGGGGTGCTGGGGGGAGTGTCACAGGGGGGATGTATTTCCAGAAATCAGCATGCATTTGGTGATGAAAATATCAGCTTAACCTTCAGTTAACTTAAAGGTACAACAGGTAATTTCGGACTCCAACCGGGCTAGAGAAGAATTGAAACAAACTACACAACGACCACAACACAGTTTATCCTCCCCACAGTCTATGAATATTATGTGTAATATAAAGTGTTATTATACAGTGTTTTGGAAAGCTGACAGTGACAAACGCAACAGAGCCTGCCGTCCTTTTGTAGTGTTCTACTACGAAAATGTTTGCCAAACAGGTGACTTTATGTAATGTTAACTTTGGTGTGCTACACAACACTATTTATATAGTTTTGTAACTAGCTAGCTATATAAATAAGATATGATAGTCTACCACAGACAATGCAACTGTAACTCAGTTTGAGAGAAATAAAGGTTTATGGATGATTGAACATGTAAAGAGAACATGTAGCTGCCCAAATTTCACTCCAGACAAGTGACCACTGAAACTCTGTATACTATTGCTTATTATCTAGGTGAAGACTACATATCTAATTATAAAACCATACCAGTTTGTTATCAGTAACAAGCACATTAGCAATAACTAGTTAATAACTTGTTAGCTTCCCGAATTTACAAATATCCATCTGAGGCACGCTTGTGCAATTGTTACAATGTTCACATCGCCTCAGGTAGCTAAAACTATAGCTCATGATGTTCATATTGCCTCAGGTAGCTAAAACTATAGCTCATGATGTTCATATTGCCTCAGGTAGCTAAAACTATAGCTCATGATGTTCATATTGCCTCAGGTAGCTAAAACTATAGCTCATGATGTTCATATTGCCTCAGGTAGCTAAAACTATAGCTCATGATGTTCATATTGCCTCAGGTAGCTAAAACTATAGCTCATGATGTTCATATTGCCTCAGGTAGCTAAAACTATAGCTAATTTGCTTGTTGCTACCAATAGCGAACTGGTATTGTTTTATAACTAGATATGTAGTCTTTGCTTGGATAATAAGCAATAGTACACAGTTTCAGTGATAGCTTGTCTTGAGTGCAATTTGGGCAGCTCCCCGCAAACAATCTGAATAAGCCCCCACGCCATTGGCTGTGGCAATTAGAACCAATTTTCAACCAATGGACTTGCATTGTTGTACAGCTGTACAATGTTTTGGTACAGAGTGATGGCCCGTCAATGGTATATTTTGAATTTAAACACAGGCAAAGGGTGAGTCAACATGTCAGTGAGCCTTTTTCAATGATGTAACTATGTTTTGTAACTATGTTTTAACACAGAAATCTTACCTATTGTACCTTTAAGTTAACTTGAGGTAAAGTTCCACTTGTGGAAATTTAATGTGAAAAACGGACTATTTTTGTGTATAGTACCCCTGCTTAACATGGTTGTTCACAACAACCCAAATAAACAAAA
>NC_083762.1:155000-157500 GCF_963514075.1 Conger conger | reverse complement strand
TTTAAGAGTACAATCAACAACAATCAATTTCGATTTATTTTACACAGTGGTATCTGTTGTGTATCATTTTCGACTTCTCTCGTCGCCAAATGTTGTGTTGCACTTAGGAAGGGAGAGAACCCGTATAGCGAGATTCAACAATACAACACTTTAATAAGTATAACAGGGACGACGCATGTCCTTACAGCAGCCATACCCAGCCACAACTCCCGGCAAATCTTTATACCTTTTTACATCCTGTTTCACTTCCCGTTTTCCTGGGCTTACGTCACGAGCATTAAATACACAGTTTCTAATTTCTCGAGTTAATGTGCGTACGCATTTGTCAGAGTTTCCGTGGAGGACCGCACATTTTCCCGTCAAGTTCGTTTTTTATAAATGCCAAAGTTTGCTTAGAAAGTGGCGTACGCATTCTTTTGTGCCTACGCAACGTTTATAAATGAGGCCCCAGGCACCCCCAAGACGCCAGACACCCCTAAACACCAGGCACCCCTAAAACTACAGGTACCCCAGAAACGCCAGTTAGCTGATTAACAAATGTGCTGATGAATTATATTGATGGGTACATAGCTCTGTTGAACACATTTAGAAACTGATTTGATTGTAGCTTCAGTTATCTCCAGCTCTAGTGGTTGTTGATCTTTGGCTGAACAGATCTTCCTAATGTGAATATGTAAATGCAGAGCTGTGTAAGCTTGATTGATGTGTTGATTGTTTGATGGAGTGATTGACAGGTGTCTAACTGTCTCTGTCTCTGTGCAGTCGTGCGTCTCTGATCCGGGGACAGGTGCTGACTACAGACGGGACTCCTCTGGTGGGGGTCAACGTGTCCTTCGTCAAATTCCCCAAATATGGCTACACCGTGACGCGCCAGGATGGCACGTGAGTGTCCCCGCCCCGCGTGCCCTGATCACACTCACAGCCCTCTGCAGGGGAGGACCCTGTGATCCTCAGCTCATAGTGGAGGTTACAGGCAACAGGGCTGCTCCAGCTCTGGTAGGAAGAGCTGTGTGGAACATTCTGCTGATTCTGTGCTGCAGACACATGCTGTGGATCAGGGATCCTCCCTTTACCTGGGAGTCAGGTGTGTCCACCCTCCCTTTACCTGGGAGTCAGGTGTGTCCACCCTCCCTTTACCTGGGAGTCAGGTGTGTCCACCCTCCCTTTACCTGGGAGTCAGGTGTGTTCACCCTCCCTTTACCTGGGAGTCAGGTGTGTCCACCCTCCCTTTACCTGGGAGTCAGGTGTGTTCACCCTCCCTTTACCTGGGAGTCAGGTGTGTCCACCCTCCCTTTACCTGGGAGTCAGGTGTGTTCACCCTCCCTTTACCTGGGAGTCAGGTGTGTTCACCCTCCCTTTACCTGGGAGTCAGGTGTGTCCACCCTCCCTTTACCTGGGAGTCAGGTGTGTTCACCCTCCCTTTACCTGGGAGTCAGGTGTGTCCACCCTCCCTTTACCTGGGAGTCAGGTGTGTCCACCCTCCCTTTACCTGGGAGTCAGGTGTGTCCACCCTCCCTTTACCTGGGAGTCAGGTGTGTTCACCCTCCCTTTACCTGGGAGTCAGGTGTGTCCACCCTCCCTTTACCTGGGAGTCAGGTGTGTCCACCCTCCCTTTACCTGGGAGTCAGGTGTGTCCACCCTCCCTTTACCTGGGAGTCAGGTGTGTTCACCCTCCCTTTACCTGGGAGTCAGGTGTGTTCACCCTCCCTTTACCTGGGAGTCAGGTGTGTCCACCCTCCCTTTACCTGGGAGTCAGGTGTGTTCACCCTCCCTTTACCTGGGAGTCAGGTGTGTCCACCCTCCCTTTACCTGGGAGTCAGGTGTGTTCACCCTCCCTTTACCTGGGAGTCAGGTGTGTTCACCCTCCCTTTACCTGGGAGTCAGGTGTGTCCACCCTCCCTTTACCTGGGAGTCAGGTGCGTTCACCCTCCCTTCACCTGGGAGTCTGCAGTGGGGGCCTAGGCTCTGCTGGAAGCCTGAACAGCAGTGAGTTGCAGTGGCAGAAGAACTAAAAATAAGAGTCTCCCCTTCTTCCTCCTCCTCCTCTTCCTCCTCCTGCAGGTTTGACCTGGTGGCCAATGGGGGCGGCTCTCTGACCCTGCTCTTTGAGCGCGCTCCATTCCTCAGCCAGCAGCGCACGCTGTGGCTGCCCTGGAACACGTTTGTGGCCATGGACACGCTGGTGCTGAAGACGGAGGAGAATACCATCCCGGGCTGCGACCTGAGCGGCTCCTCCCGGCCCAACCCCACCGTGGTGCCGGCCCCCCTCTCCGCCTTCTGCAGCTCCCTGCCCGGGGAGCGCCCCGTCGTCCCGGAGACACAGGTACGGGGTCAGGGGTCAGGAGACGCAGGTACGGGGTCAGGGGTCAGGAGACGCAGGTATGGGGTCAGGGGTCGCACATTAGGGGTCAGGGGTCAGAGGGTGAGCTTGGAGGAGAAAAATAAGTGATTGGAAAGAGCCCATTGACTCTGTGTTAGCCTCTGTGGTCTGTGGTCTGTC
>NC_083762.1:92500-142500 GCF_963514075.1 Conger conger | reverse complement strand
TAGATCTGCATTCATTTCATATAATGCTTTTAAATGAGCAGGTCCATTGCTCACCAGGCTTAAGGAGGTAAAGCAGTTGAGTGGAGGTTCTTGGTGTTGAGTGGAGGTTCTTTGTGTTGAGTGGAGGTTCTTTGTGTTGAGTGGAGGTTCTTTGTGTTGAGTGGAGGTTCTTTGTGTTGAGTGGAGGTTCTTGGTGTTGAGTGGAGGTTCTTTGTGTCGAGTGGAGGTTCTTGGTGTTGAGTGGAGGTTCTTTGTGTTGAGTGGAGGTTCTTGGTGTTGAGTGGAGGTTCTTTGTGTTGAGTGGAGGTTCTTGGTGTTGAGTGGAGGTTCTTGGTGTTGAGTGGAGGTTCTTTGTGTCGAGTGGAGGTTCTTGGTGTTGAGTGGAGGTTCTTGGTGTTGAGTGGAGGTTCTTGGTGTTGAGTGGAGGTTCTTGGTGTTGAGTGGAGGTTCTTTGTGTTGAGTGGAGGTTCTTGGTGTTGAGTGGAGGTTCTTTGTGTCGAGTGGAGGTTCTTGGTGTTGAGTGGAGGTTCTTTGTGTTGAGTGGAGGTTCTTGGTGTTGAGTGGAGGTTCTTTGTGTTGAGTGGAGGTTCTTGGTGTTGAGTGGAGGTTCTTGGTGTTGAGTGGAGGTTCTTGGTATTGAGTGGAGGTTCTTTGTGTTGAGTAGAGGTTCTTTGTGTTGAGTGGTGGTTCTTGGTGTTGAGTAGAGGATTTGCCCTGCAGACCAGGTGCGGAACAGCTACCAGCTGTGCAACAACGGCACTCTGAGGGTGGAGTACGCCAACGGGATGGGCATCAGCTTCCACACGGAGCCCCACATCCTGGCCGGGTCAGTCAGCCCCACCATCGGCCGGCGGAACATCTCCCTGCCCACGGACAACGGCCTCAACTCAATCGAGTGGCGTCTGCGCAAGGAGCTGACCAAGGGCAAGATCACCGTCTTCGGCAGGAAGCTGAGGGTGAGCAGGGCCACAGGCACTTCCTGTAGAGTGTCTCCACCTTGTGTGCCAGCTCTTACGTAGATAATGTCACTTCCTGTAGAGTGTCTCCACCTTGTGTGCCAGCTCTTACGTAGATAATGTCACTTCCTGTTTTACTCTACCTCAGCTATGTGTCTGGATTAGAGCTGCTTTATTTACTTGGTGCTTTTTCCCATTTCTCTGATTGGCCAACATGATATATCATATTTTTACCTGTTTTTGCAACCACTGATGTTATTGCAGTTGACTGATTTGATACATTCAGTTTGCAATGAGAATGTTCAAATAATTACTTGAATAGAATTGATTTGACGCTTTGGCAAGTGAGGCTTGGTTTCCATCACTGCGGAAGCAGCGCTCTCCAGCACAGAGCTCGCCTGAGGTCCGCCCCTCCTCTGATCTCTGCAGGCCCACGGGAGGAACCTTCTGTCCATCGACTTCGACAGGAACACACGCACGGAGAAGATCTACGATGACCACCGCAAGTTCCTGCTGCGCATCATGTACGACGCAGCGGGGCGTCCGGCCGTGTGGCTGCCCAGCAGCAGCCTGGCGGTGGTGAACGTGTCGTACTCGCCCACGGGGCAGCTGGTGGGGCTGCAGCGCGGCAGCATGAGTGAGCGCACAGAGTTCGACCCCCTCGGCCGCATCGCCTCCCGCTCCTTTGTGGACGGGAAGGTGTGGAGCTACAGCTACCTGGACAAGGTGAGTCACGTCCCTCACACCTGACTCAGGTATGCATGAGATAAGGACAGGTAAAGAGAAGGACTCAGCCATAATGATGACGATGATCATGATGAAGTGTTATAAATGAATATGATGAGGTCATGGAGTATTATTGATAATCATAATGATGGATTATTGATCACAGGTGGTGATGATGCTCAATATGAGGAGTATTGATGGTGATGAAGATAGTGTATCGTATTAATGATGAAGATGATGTTGTTTGCAGTCCATGGTGCTGCTCCTACAGACTCAGAGGCAGTACATCTTTGAGTTTGACGGCTCCGGGCGGGTTACCGCGGTTACCATGCCCAGCGTGGCCCGGCACACCATGTCCACTCACCTGTCCGTGGGCTACATCCGCAACACCTACAGCCCCCCCGAGAGCAACGCCTCCGTCATCCACGACTTCAGCCAGGAGGGCCGGCCGCTGGCCGTGCACCTGCTGGGCACGGGCCGCCGCGTGCTGTACCGCTACGGCAAGCTGTCCAAGCTGTCCGAGGTCCTGTACGACAGCACGGCTGTCACCTTCGGCTACGACGACAACACTGGCGTCCTGAAGATGGTCAACCTGCAGAGCGGCAGCTTCTCCTGCACCCTCCGCTACCGCAAGACGGGCCCCCTGGTGGACAAGCAGATGTACCGCTTCTCCGAGGAGGGCATGGTGAACGCGCGCTTTGACTATACCTACCACGACAACAGCTTCCGCATCGCCAGCGTCAAGCCCGTCATCAGCGAGACGCCGCTGCCCGTCGACCTCTACCGCTACGACGAGATCTCCGGCAAGGTGGAGCACTTCGGCAAGTTTGGCGTCATCTACTACGACATCAACCAGATCATCACCACTGCCGTCATGACGCTCAGCAAACACTTTGACACACACGGGCGCATCAAGGAGGTGCAGTACGAGATCTTCCGCTCGCTCATGTACTGGATGACGGTGCAGTACGACAGCATGGGGCGGGTCGTCAAGCGTGAGCTGAAGATCGGTCCGTACGCCAACACCACACAGTACCGCTACGAGTACGACGGCGACGGCCAGCTCACGGGCGTCAAGGTCAACGACTGGTCCACCTGGCGGTACAACTACGACCTGAATGGGAACCTGCACCTGCTGAACCCGGGGAACAGCGCCCGGCTCTTACCGCTACGCTATGACCTCCGTGACCGCATCACGCGGTTGGGCGATGTGCAGTACCGGCTGGACGAGGACGGCTTCCTGAGCCAGCGAGGCACCGACGTCTTCCACTACAACTCCAGGGGGCTGCTGGCGCGGGCGTACAACCGCGGGCCGGGGGGCTGGAGCGTGCAGTACCGCTACGACGGGCTGGGCCGGCGCGTGTCCAGCAGGACCAGCCTGGGCCAGCACCTGCAGTTCTTCTACTCCGACCTCAACAACCCCGTCCGCATCACGCACGTCTTCAACCACTCCAGCTCGGCCATCAGCACACTGTACTACGACCTGCAGGGCCACCTGTTCGCCATGGAGGTGAGCAGCGGAGAGGAGTTCTACATCGCCTCCGACAACACGGGCACTCCGCTCGCCGCCTTCAGCAGCAACGGCCAGATGATCAAGCAGCTGCAGTACACGGCGTACGGCGAGGTGTTCCACGACTCCAACCCCGACTTCCAGCTGGTGCTGGGGTTCCACGGGGGGCTGTACGACCCGCTCACCAAGCTGGTGCACTTCACCCAGCGCGACTACGACGTGCTGGCAGGACGATGGACCACGCCCGACTACACACTCTGGCACAAGATCGGCAAGAACCCAGCGCCCTTCAACCTCTACATGTTCAAGAACAACAACCCGCTCAGCGAAATGCTGGACTTAAAGAACTATGTCACAGGTATGGGGAGATATTCAACATTAGATTAGACATTAGAGTATAGTTATACACTCAGTGACCACTTTATTAGGTATTTATTATATGTATTAAGTCTTCTGCATACCACTGTTGTAATGTTCAGTTATTTATATCACTGTCACCTTCCTGTCAGCTTTGACCAGTCTGGCCCTTCACGAACACACGCGCACACACACACACACACACACACACACACAAACACTCACACACACACACACACACACACACACACACTCACACTCACTCACTCACACACCCGTATGCTATGAAGTCTCACAGGGCTCCTCAAAGCCAAATCTGCTTACTGCAGAAAAAGCAGTCCAGGCAATTTCAAAGGTTAACCCTAATTGTATTTAGAACCATAGTGAATTTAATTTGAGTAGTCTTCCAAATGCATTACCTGCTCATCAGCTTCCATCAGCCGTACTTTAGATCTTTACAGAATTTAATTTCTATGTTATTACATCTCTTTATGTGGCTGGGTATCTACTGAAGACTGACTGACATCACATCTCACTTGTGACTCAATTCCACATTCAAACCTGTCATCTCCTCACCAGTGTGCAACACTGATGCTTCTATGAGAGAAGCAGTGTGGTGTGGAAGTGTGTGGTGTGGAAGTGTGTGGTTTGGTGTGGAAGCGTGTGGTTTGGTGTGGAAGCATGTGGTTTGGTGTGGAAGTGTGTGGTTTGGTGTGGAAGTGTGTGGTTTGGTGTGGAAGCGTGTGGTTTGGTGTGGAAGCGTGTGGTTTGGTGTGGAAGTGTGTGGTTTGGTGTGGAAGTGTGTGGTTTGGTGTGGAAGTGTGTGGTTTGGTGTGGAAGCGTGTGGTTTGGTGTGGAAGTGTGTGGTTTGGTGTGGAAGTGTGTGGTTTGGTGTGGAAGTGTGTGGTGTGGAAGTGTGTGGTTTGGTGTGGAAGTGTGTGGTTTGGTGTGGAAGTGTGTGGTTTGGTGTGGAAGCGTGTGGTTTGGTGTGGAAGTGTGTGGTTTGGTGTGGAAGTGTGTGGTTTGGTGTGGAAGCGTGTGGTGTGGTGTGGAAGTGTGTGGTTTGGTGTGGAAGTGTGTGGTTTGGTGTGGAAGCGTGTGGTTTGGTGTGGAAGTGTGTGGTGTGGAAGTGTGTGGTTTGGTGTGGAAGTGTGTGGTTTGGTGTGGAAGTGTGTGGTTTGGTGTGGAAGCGTGTGGTTTGGTGTGGAAGTGTGTGGTGTGGAAGTGTGTGGTTTGGTGTGGAAGCGTGTGGTTTGGTGTGGAAGTGTGTGGTTTGGTGTGGAAGTGTGTGGTGTGGAAGTGTGTGGTTTGGTGTGGAAGTGTGTGGTTTGGTGTGGAAGCATGTGGTTTGGTGTGGAAGTGTGTGGTGTGGAAGTGTGTGGTTTGGTGTGGAAGTGTGTGGTTTGGTGTGGAAGTGTGTGGTTTGGTGTGGAAGTGTGTGGTTTGGTGTGGAAGTGTGTGGTTTGGTGTGGAAGCGTGTGGTTTGGTGTGGAAGTGTGTGGTTTGGTGTGGAAGTGTGTGGTTTGGTGTGGAAGCGTGTGGTTTGGTGTGGAAGTGTGTGGTTTGGTGTGGAAGTGTGTGGTTTGGTGTGGAAGCGTGTGGTGTGGTGTGGAAGTGTGTGGTTTGGTGTGGAAGTGTGTGGTTTGGTGTGGAAGTGTGTGGTTTGGTGTGGAAGTGTGTGGTTTGGTGTGGAAGCGTGTGGTTTGGTGTGGAAGTGTGTGGTTTGGTGTGGAAGTGTGTGGTTTGGTGTGGAAGCGTGTGGTTTGGTGTGGAAGTGTGTGGTTTGGTGTGGAAGTGTGTGGTTTGGTGTGGAAGCGTGTGGTTTGGTGTGGAAGCGTGTGGTTTGGTGTGGAAGTGTGTGGTTTGGTGTGGAAGTGTGTGGTTTGGTGTGGAAGCGTGTGGTTTGGTGTGGAAGTGTGTGGTTTGGTGTGGAAGTGTGTGGTTTGGTGTGGAAGTGTGTGGTTTGGTGTGGAAGCGTGTGGTTTGGTGTGGAAGCGTGTGGTTTGGTGTGGAAGCGTGTGGTTTGGTGTGGAAGTGTGTGGTTTGGTGTGGAAGCGTGTGGTTTGGTGTGGAAGTGTGTGGTTTGGTGTGGAAGCGTGTGGTTTGGTGTGGAAGCGTGTGCTCTGGTATGGTGTGTTTTCCCATGGTATAATAATACAGTATGGTTTGTAGTATTTTATAGTGTGTTTTGGTATGGTACTGTGGTATAGTACAGACTGGTTTGGTCTATTATGGTAAAAAGCCCTGTTGTGTGTTTTTTCTACAGATGTGAAGAGCTGGTTGGTGATGTTCGGGTTCCAGCTCAGCAACATCATACCTGGTTTCCCCAAACACACCTTGTACTTTGTGGAGCCACCATATGAGCTGCTAGCCACTCAGGAGTGTGAGAACGACCAGGTGAGTGTGTGAGTGTACAGGTGAGTGTGGGAGAGTCTACAGGTGAGTGTAAACACACAGGTGAGTGTGTGAGCGTACAGGTGTGTGTGAATGTACAGATAACTGTGCGGCCATGGGGAGACTCTCCAGACAGGTCCCTCATAATGTGGAAAAACCTGAGGTAGGTGTGGAAACTATTTCATAAAATGTAATAATATAAAAATAAACTGTTTATAACGTTTTCCCCCTGCAGCTGCTGACGGGGGTCCAGCAGGCCGTGGAGCGGCACAGTCGGGCCTTCATGGCGCTGGAGGGGCGTCAGCTCAGCAAGGAGCAGCGGGGGCGGGGCCGGCCGGGGCACTGGTTCGGCTCAGGGAGCCCTCTGATTGGCCGGGGCGTGATGCTGGCTCTGCGGGAGGGGCGTGTCCTGACGGGCGTGTTGAGTGTGGCGAGTGAGGACAGCCGCAGGGTGGCGGGGCTGCTGAACGGCGCTCTGTACGTGCAGGGCACACAGCACACGCTCCAGGGCCGTGACTGCCACTTCTTCGTGAAGGTGGGAGCGCCGGACGCTGACCTCGCCGCTCTGGGGCTCGCTAACGCTAACGGCCGGCGGGCGCTGCAGGGCGGCCTGAACGTCACGGTCAGCGGCCGCTCCCGGCACGGGGCGCTGGTGGAGATCCGGACCGGACCGCTCTCCCTCAGCGTGCGCTACGGCCTGGCGCCGGACGTGCTGGACCTGGAGCGGCAGCGTCTGCTGGAGCAGGCCCGGCAGCGGGCCCTGGGGGGCGCCTGGGCCTGGGAGAGGCAGCAGGCCCAGGACGGGAGGGAGGGCGGCCGCATGTGGACCGAGGGCGAGCGTCAGCAGCTCCTCTCCACGGGACGGGTTCAGGGGTACGACGGGTACTACGTCCTGCCCGTGGAGGAGTACCCCCAACTGGCAGACAGCAGCAACAACATCCAGTTCCTCCGACAGAATGAGATGGGGAAGAGGTAACAGGCCACAGCGCCCCCTACTGACTGGCTGTCTGCACAGCCCTCTCCCTCCTGCTCCTTCCACTGGGGGGTCAGGACATACGGGGTTACTCACCGAGTACTGCAGGGACAAACACAAACCACTTCAGATTATAACTGCCACAGGCAAAAAAACTAAACAAAAAAAAAAACACAACCTTTCTCTTCGACCACGGACTTGTAAAAGCACGGAGCAATGTTGACCTGCTAAAGGTTAAAAAAGAGGAATCCCCTTTTTAAAAAAGAGCAAATATTTTCGCCCATTTTTTTTGGGTGTGAGGTAAGAGTGGTGTAAGGGTGCGGGCCCAGGATGGGCTGACACAGAGCGGGGTCATTCTGGGGGAGCGACTACCGATACGCTAAAGATGCGCTAATGATACACTCACGATCCGCTAAGGATGCGCTAACGATAAGCTAACGATGCTAATAAACAAACAATCCGCCATCTCAGGCCTCCTGTCCGCCGCCAAACCACTCTCAGTTCCTTTAACAATAACCGTCATTTTTAAACAGTTAAAGAAAAAACATAACCACACCTATATTTGCGGTAAATAATGTCAAACATTGTTTTCTTTAAAACTGGGTATTGAAACTACTTTGTGTCAGACACTGAAGTTCAGGTGTGTTTTAGATTCAGTAGTTTAGTTCCAGTCCTGGTAGAATTGTGAGGTTTTCACCAGAGCACTGTATGTGTAATGTGGAGATTAAACACTCACACCGAGTCAAGAATCAAATGCTATTTATTTTTATTTTATTCAGTTTATTTATTGTTGTTTTTCTTAGTACACTATGACAATCATGAAGGCGTCACCAGTTATTTTTCAGGAAGTTGATCATTGGTGGTCAGGTTTTTGTTCCTTTTGTAAAATATGTAAGAATTGTTTATTAGGTTTTTTATATTCATTTTAATTTGCTGTTCAGCAAATTATAGTCACAGAAAAAAGTAATTTATGTAAAGTGTTTTAAAATGGTTTATACTTTAAATAAAGTCTTTAAACTGTGAAATCTGTTTTTCAAAAATATATATGTATGTACAGTGTATAGATTTAACTTAATGCAGCACAGTAGAATATTGTTGAAAAATATGAAGTTTTATATTTCTAACAAGAAGTGGCTTGTAATGTGCAAACCTTTAGTTGATACTACTGTAGAATTTTGTGAAACTCAGATTCTCCCAAATATCAATCTTCCCCTGTTCTACTGTTTAAATCCCCGGAGGAACCGCTGTTTTAGCCCCGCAGAAAACGAGTCTCAGTATTGATGTGATTCATTACAATTCAGTATTGAGCAATGGTCCTTATTTAGGATGAGACTCTTCAGAAAAAAACATAAATAAAAATAAAAACATTGTTTACTTCATGCAGTTCTCTATTTCATTATGTGTTCTGCTATGGACTTTTGGACGTCATGTTATAGAGTGGTCATCATGGTGAATGTGTGGGGCAGTTATGGAGTGGTACAGAAACCCACATCCTGTACACCCTGCCAAAAGGTTCTGAGCTCAAAGCCCCAAACATACATTCTCATTAAAGGGCCCTTACCCTAACTGTCTGTTTAAAACCCAGCATGCTGTCATTCCCAGGCTGAGAGACCTGTCATAATCTCTTAGTAAAATGGGCTGTTCCAAACATTGTTTGGAGGAAAAACGTCATTTGATTAAAAAGTTGATTGGAAAGGGAAAAACGTATAAAGAAGTGCAGCATATTATGGGCTAAAATGATCTCAGATGCTTTAAAATGGCAACAAAAACCCAAAACAAATGGAAGAAAACAAGCAACTACTGTTAAAATGGATCGAAGAATAGCCAGAATGGCAAAGATTCAGCCATTCATCAGCTCCAGAAAGACCAAAGATGATCTACAATTACCTGTAAGTGCTGTTATAGTGAGAAGACGTTTGATCGAAGCTAAGCTATCAGCAAGAAGCCCCCGTAAAGCCCCATTGCTGAAAAAAGGGCATGTGCAGAATCGGCAAAAATTTGCCATGGAACACATCGATTGGCCCAAAGACAAATGGTGTGACATTCTGGTTTTTCATACTACGGTGTTGGGTTCCAGGGATCATGGCTCAGTTTGAATATGTCAAAATACTTGAAGAGATTATGTTGCCGTATGCCCAACGACCGCAAACAGACAAGTAAGCGAGCAACATCTTGGTTCCAGACAAAAAGGATTGAGGTAATGGAGTGGCCAGCTCAATCCCCTGACTGTGAAGTGAAATTAAAAATGCAGTTTCTGAAGCAAAACACAAAGATTCACAGGAACTGTGGAATGTAGTTTGTTCATCCTGGGCTGAAATACCTGTTTCTAGGTGCCATAAATTGGTTGACTCGATGCAACACAGATGCACAGCAGTTATCAAAAACAATGGTTGCGCAACTAAATATTAGTAATTAAAGTGAAGTTAAATCTTGAAAAACTTCTTCAGTTTATACAGTTTGAAGAGAGTTTGAAGAGAAAAATGTCGACACTGCCATTTTTTTGAACAGATTAATATACCTTTTCTTTGCTTCATGTAAAAGAATAACAGATTTTAGTATTATTATTATCAGCCAGCTACAACTGTAGAATTATTAGTGTACATATTACTTAACAGATTAAGATGTAAAAGAGCAACAGCTGATTTGAGAGTCTTGCAGTCGGTAACAGTGGTGGCCACTAGCGGAGTGAGCTGACAACATCACTAAGGTTTAGCTTAGAGTGGTCCAGACCAACCTTACGAAAGTACGACGCACAGAAGGTATACTTAGCTAAGAACGTTTCGGAAAGCACGCTGAAACGTTGATACAGCTTAAGATATAACCTACGAACGAGGTAGTGTTAAGAAGGCTTTGGGACATGCAGCCCTGGTCATTACATGTCAGGATGCTCATTAGGAAAATGACATCCAAATTATCCAAAAGGTTAAAGCCTCTCCTCCATAGCAGGCAGAACTAATCAGTGTCATACAGTGTCATCACCACCAGGGGGAGCATTTATATCAAATCATATTATATGGTGTGATAAATAATGATAATGACACAATTATGTATTTTATACCTGGGGCTGAAAAGAGGAATAAGAAGATACATACACACACACACAACTCACACACACACACACTCACACACACACACACACTCACACACACACACACACAACTCACACACACACACACACACTCACACACAACTCACACACACACACACACACACACACACACACACACACTCACACACACACACACTCACACACACACACACACACACACAGTCACATGCACAGTCACACACACACACACACACACCCACACACACACACACACAACTCACACACACACACACACTCACACACACACACACAACTCACACCCACACACGCACACACACTCACACACACACACACAACTCACACACACAACTCACACACACACACACACACACACACACACTCACACACACACTCACACACACTCACACACACACACACACACAGTCACACGCACACACACACAGTCACACACAACTCACACACACACACACACACACACAGTCACACGCACAGTCACACACAACTCACACACACACTCACACACACACAGTCACACGCACAGTCACACACAACTCACACACACACTCACACACACACACACATACACACACACACGCACACTCACACACACACACACACACACACACACACACACACACACACACACACAGTCACACACACACTCACACACACACACACACACACACACAGTCACATGCACAGTCACACACACACACACACACACACACACTCACACACACACACACACACAGTCACACACACACACTCACACACACACACTCACACACACACACTCACACACACACACACACACACACACAGTCACACACACACACTCACACACACACACACACACCCACACACACCCACACACACACAGTCACACGCACACACACACAGTCACACACAACTCACACACACACACACACAGTCACACGCACAGTCACACACAACTCACACACACACTCACACACACACAGTCACACACACACACACACACACACAACTCACACACACACACACACACAGTCACACGCACAGTCACACACAACTCACACACACACTCACACACACACACACATACACACACACACACACACACACAGTCACACGCACAGTCACACACAACTCACACACACACACACACACTCATACACAACTCACACTCAGACACTTTTATAGCTGGGGCTGAAAAGAGGAAAAAGAAGAAACTCAGAGAAAAAGTGACAAGAAAAAGGTATTCAGTTTTCTTTTTCTAAATGATCCTTTGATCAGGTCTCCCAAATATGACATAAAACATTATTTTACTGTGCATTGTCCCTTTTTTACTTTTTTATTTAATTTTTCTATTTAAATATATATCATTCATGAGCTTTGAAATGAAAGTCTAAATGTTTTTACATTTAAATATTTATCTAAATGTTTCATTTATATAGCTAAATGTGCCATACATATAGCTAAATGTTTTCTACATTTAAATGTTAAGCTAAATGTTTCATGTAGTTAAATACATTATTTAGCTAAATTTCACACATTTAGCAAATAAAATATAAAAATAAAAAACAAAAACCACAAAATGATGAAATATTTATTTTATATATATCATTCTAGGATAATACATTTAATATTTATGCCTGGCATGATTAATTTATACATAAAAAAATGTATAAAATAAAAAAAAAGCGTTTGTTTAAATATGGGGAAATCTCATTAAAACCGCATACACACTGCCACACGCATTCCCCATGATGACCACTCTACAACAGCATCTCATGCTGCATTTGGCAGGGCTAAGTTGGATTATATTTTTATTTTTCAAATAAAATTACAAATACATGTGTAAGCCTTTTTTCTGTCAGAATAATTATTTTTTAAGTTAATTTTTCCTTTTTTAAATTCTTTGATTGCACAGCCTGTGCCCTATCTTGATGTCATCACATAGTCCACATACACACACACACACACACAGGGTACACACACACATACACACAGACACAGACACACACACACACACACACAGTACACATACACACAGGGTACATACACACATACACACTCACAGAGTACAGGGTACACACACACACACACACACACACACACCTGCCAAGAGGGGACTATAATATAATATAATATATTATTATATAATATAATATAATTTCAGCATTTTTCAAAATGTATTCATGCTGTTTATTGAGATTAACTTTTAAAATGTTACTAAACAAAAAAACAAAAAAAAACAAGAGGGGACTGAACCAGCCTATAAAACAAGATGGGATGCTAATGACATAGTATAAAGTAATATATTAATAATATAATAGTATAAAATTACTATTTATGTGCGCTCCACAAAGGCTTGGTTTCTTTCGAGAATGGATAATGCTTGTAAAATTGTTTTCAAGGACAGAACTATTTTGAGAACGTATTTCTCCATTTTACCTCATAGTAAGTTTTTGCAAATCACTTAATGTATACCTAAAATGAAATGCAAAAGTTAGAATACTGTTATCAATTTAGATTACTGTGTGAGTTGTCAGTAATATTGAAAGAACTGACTTGACTCGCAGTTATTTTTTGACTGTGTTTAATGTGAGAGCCATTCTGAGTCAACCAAGAGGGGACCATCATTAGGTTAATGACAGACTGTGTACCCTGGTGAGGATCTACTGCAGAATTATAAACCTTTAAATACAATGAGCAGCCAAGCCATTACAGATAGTTTATACTGGATACAAGTGTATGTACTCACCTGTGTGATTTTAAATGTACAGCTCAATATATTCTAAAAATGTATTAATACAGTTTACTGAATACTTTTCATGTCGTTTACAAATGACCAAACTATGAATGACTGTTTGAGGTTTAAATCATATTGAAAGAATAACAAATAAAAAACCTATTAGAATAGATTTTCTTGAACTTTCTGCCATATGTCTATTCACCACTATTTTATTACACACACACACACACACACACACACACACACACACACACACACACACACACACACAAAACTTTCACAAAAAGACAGTTTTCTGACTTCATTATTAGTTTTATTGTGGTAGGGGTGTGGACGGTTGCACGATTAACGGGTTAACCGAAACTGATTTGTAACCGGTTACAAGAAATTGATAACGGATAACCGATCTTTTTTTCTGAAGGTGAATGCACGTTCTTCACCAGACGTATTATTGCGGTTCTAAACTAGCAATCGACTAGCTTCAGTAGTTTGAGCAAGCAAACAAGGGGTTTAAAATGCAAACACCATAGGGAATTGTATGCTGCAGTATTAGAGTTATTAAATAATTTATGTTTCTGTTGGTTGACTTATAGCTTATTTTAACCTTGTGTCGTTTCTTAAGGTTCACAGAAGATCCGTGTTTATTCGTTGACAAGCGAATTCAAACTACGGCAAACTGAACGTCCACTATGCTGTATCTACATAAAAATAAACAAATGAACACATCATTGCACAGATTTTGCACGAAATATTACACTACGCTGTTTACATTGAAATCCACAAGTTACAGTAGTACAAGCGTGGAATTGTACGCTACAGAACTATTGTTGTCAAATAATTTCTGTGTGTTTTAAATCTGTAGCAGTTAGTTCACTTATGGCTTATTCTATGGCGTTTCTTCATCCGTGTTTAATTGACACTGCCGGCAAACCGAACTTCGCTTTCCACTATGTGCTATCTACATAAAAATAAATAAAACAAAACATTATCATTAGGCTATTTATCCATCGAAAATTCCCTGCTTTCAGCGAAAAATGGACACGTTAATCTCACCACCATGATGGTCCCACGCCATATAAAATGCATTGGCACATAAAATGCAGGTTTACCGTTACATTAGAATATATAAAATTGGACAGCGATTTTTATGAAAGTAAAATCATTAGACCAGCCGCCTATGGTAAAACACACCCGGTCTTATTGTTTTAGGCAGGTGTGACATTTTTTAATAAGATAAGAATGCTTTCAAAAATAGAAATGTTAATAGTTTATTTTTATCAATTATCAAAATGCATGAACAGAAGAATTGAATGAAGAGAAGAAAAATCTGAATGAAATCAATATTTGGTGTGACCACCTAGGCCTTCAAAACAGCATCAATTACTCTCGGTATACTTGCACACAGTTTTTCAAGGAACTCGGCAGGTAGGTTATTCCAAACATGTTGGAGAACTAGCCACAGTTCTTCTGTGGATTTAGGCAGCCTGAAATGCTTCTTTCTGTCTCTTCATGTAATCCCAGACAGACTCGATGATGTTGAGATCAGGGCTCTGTGGGGGCCATGCCATCACTTCCAGGACTCCTTGTTCTTCACGCTGGAGATAGTTCTTAATGACATTGGCTGTATGTTTGTGGTCGTTGTCCTGCTGCAGAATACATTTGGGGCCAATCAGATGCCTCCCTGGTGGTATTGCATGATGGATAAATATCTGCCTGTACTTCTCAGCATTGAGGAGACCATTAATTCTGACCATATCCCCAACTCTATTTGCAGAAATGTAGCCCCAAACTTGCAAGGAACTTCCACCATGCTTCACTGTTGCTTGCAGACACTCATTCCTGTACCGATCTCCAGCCCTTCGGTGAACAAACTGCATTCTGCTACAGCCAAATATTTCACATTTTGACTCATCAGTCCAGAGAACCTGCTGCCATTTTTCTGCACTGCAGTTCCAGTGTTTTTGTGCATAGTTGAGTCGCTTGGCCTTGTTTCCACGTCAGAGGTATGGCTTTTTGGCCACAATTCTTCCATGAAGACCACTTCTGACCAGACTCCTCTGCACAGTAGATGGGTGTACCTGCCAATTCTGGGCAGAGGGCACTGCTGGACATCTTCTGATTGCGAAGGGAAGTAAGCATGATGTGTCTCATCTGCTGCACTGTTTCCTTAGCTGACCACTGCGGCTACGGTCCTCAATGTTGCCCGTTTCTTTGTAATTCTTCAACAGAGCTTGGACAGCACATCTGGAAACCCCTGTCTGCCTTGAAATGTCTGCCTGGGAGAGACCTTGCTGATGCAGTATAACTACCTTGTGTTTTGTTGCTGTGCTCAGTCTTGCCATAGGGTATGACTTTTGACATGAAACTGTCTTCAGCATCCTCACCTTGGAAGCAGAGTTTGGCAGTTCCTCACCCAGTTTTAACCCTTCTACACAGCTGTTTCTGTTTCAGTTAATTATTGTGTTTCAACCTACATATTAAATTGATGATCATTAGCTTGATTTAGATTTTTCTTCTGTTCACTCAATTTGCATTTTGTTCATTGCTAAAAATAAACTATTAACATTTCTATTTTTGAAAGCATTCTTACTTTACAGCATTTTTTCACTCCTGCCTAAAACTTTTGCACAGTACTGTATCAGGCAAATATTGCATGACCACGGAATTTTGAGTGCACAACCCCGTCTGTAACAAAGTTGTTAACAACAACAGATTTCATACCAATCAAGTCTATAGAAGAGCCATAGAAGAGGAATGAAAACATGAAGAATTATTATTTTAACTGATGCATTTTTAAAAATTACACACAATCAACCAACATTGCCTGGACCTAAACTACAGGGATTTAACTACAGATTGCTGCAACTATGAGGTTACACTGCACAATGTCAATGTAAATGTAAATATTTAATTTGGCAATTAGGTTGACTTAGTATTATCTGACTTACAGTGTTGACATTTAACTATTGAGATGACCAAAAAGAAAGTTTGAAAATACAATTAAATTTCCCAGCAATCCGGTAAAAAAATAAATGAAAAAATACGACCCCTAGCATATAACCCAGTATCGGTTAACCAGTTAACTGTTACCTAGCAGTCATAAGCAGCATCGGTTAACCAGTTAACTGTTAAAAAAATGGGATGGTAACCGGTAACCGATGATAACTGGTAGCTAAAACCCCATGCATTCACACAACCGACTACTACAGCGCATACACACATACACAAACACAGCACCCCCCCAACAAAAAATTGTTCCGCCTTCCATGATGATGAGGCCATCTCTGGATTTTCTTGTTTTATCTGAATTTACGAGTGATTTTCATATTGGTCTTAATTTCTTTTCTTAAATTAAATTAAAGAGCCTATTCAGTATGCAAGAACAACTGTTAAACAGTGATATAATTATCAAAATAAACCTAAGTAATAATAAACAACATAAATACTTTAGCAAACAGTCTGAGAAACTTGCACATGAACTCAGTTTAGCTCCCTATCCTGTGCTACTGCTGAGGTGTTGCTGACTCGCTGCGTCATATTGAGATCATCTCTAGATTAATGGACATGATAATATGCAGCATTTCTCTGACTCTGAACCATTTTTCTGCGTGACTGATAATGGTTCACCATGAGCGCACGCCGGAACTGGAACCGGATCTGGAATCCACCGCTGGAGAAGCACTCTCTGAAACTCAGTTTCACCTGAACTCAGACACAGATCTGACTTTATTGAGCACGTCTGTGGAAACGCATCTTTCACCTCATGGGAGGACATGCATTCAAGAGAGAAATTACAGCAAATAATTCAAAACATTGTATACATAAAATATATTAATGCAAATCAATCAATCAATAAAACCACATCCCAGGACAGCAGGCCAGACAGCAATCCCACAATGCTTTGCCCCAGTATGTTTGTAAAGTAAGAAGATAATCAAACAAGCTTTCACATTCTCTACATTCATTAGCACAGATCATATCAGCAATATACATAAAGAAATATCTTTTAACAATATATTTTATTATTTGTACAATTCTCATGAATTGTTTAAATAGCATTTTTTATCAGTTGCAATTAATTTAGTTTCTACTATCTAGGAATGTAAGTATTAAAAAGAACAGTTCCAGCTAATTATGTATTTATAATCAATAGAAAGGAAAGATTCTTAAAATAAAACAAACAGCACATTAACATAAACATATATAATTTCTATAACTTTCAAAAGGTGGTTTATTATTTAATGTAAATCTCTGATTAACTGAAATTTAAAGACAAAAAACATCAGTTCATTTGAAAGCAGGCTGCAGCCCTGGGTGGTCTCCATGGCATCACGGGTACACTGTAGCCTATCAGAGCACAGTGTGTGGGCTGTGGGCGGGGATAGCAAGAGGGAGAGGGGGGGAGCCCTGCGGTGATGTAACCAGCAGCTCCAGAATTCAGTATCCACTGCAATGCAGATCAGGCTGAGCAAGGGGTGAGGGGAGAGGGGTGAAGGGTCAGGGGTCGTGTGTTAGGTCAGCATATCCCACAGGCAGCAGCAGCACAGTGCAGTCCAGCAGGCCGTCAGGCAGGAATCCCCCACCCCATCATCGCGCCTCCTCTCCTCCACCACGTACACTGAGAGAGGGAGAGAGGGAGAGGGGGAGAGAGAGAGAGAGAGAGAGACAGAATGGGAGAGGGAGGGAGAGAGAGAGAGAGAGAGAGAGAGAGACAGAATGGGAGAGGGAGAGAGAGAGAGAGAGAGAGAGAAGGAGAGAGGGAGAGAGAGAGACAGAATGGGAGAGAGAGAGAGAGAGAGAGAGAGAGAGAGAGGGGAGGGAGCAGAGGGGGCAGGGAGAGGAGATATTTAGTGTGCTCTACAGGGTTGGTTTAGGTTCAGTTGAAGTTAGAGCACAGAGCTGAAGCTCCGTCTCACTTATCTAAACACACACACAAACACAAACATATGCACACACCCGCACACAAACACACACCCGCACACACACACACACACCCGCACACACACACACTCCATCTCAACATCGCTTTCACCACACCTGTATACATCTACTGATGTGGTCCTTATCTAAACACACACACACGTGCGCATGCACACACAAACACACTCACAAACACACTCACACACCAGCGCACTCACACCCGCACACACACACACACACAAACACACTCACACACCAGCGCACACACACACACACACACACCCGCACACACTCACACACCAGCACACACACACACACCAGCACACACACACACACACACACACACACACCCGCACACACACACACACACACCCGCACACACACACACCCACACACACACACACACACACACACACGCATGCACACACACAGAAACACACACGTGCGTACATACACACACACAACGACAGCTGCCTGCCTGCAGTGACAGAATAGAACTATTAAAAGAACAAGTCACATGTTTCCCCCTCAGGGTCCCGTTACCGAGGTGATCCTGACACCTGAATGTGCCCCTGACCCCGAACCCCAATCAGTGTGCCCCTTCACCCTACAGCATCCCTACAACATACCTACAGCACACTGCAGCACCCTACAGCACACTACAACATCCCTATAGCACCCTACAGCACACTACAACATCCCTACAGCACACTACAACATCCCTACAGCACACTACAGCACCCTATAACATCCGTACAGCACACGACAGCATCCTACAACATCCCTACAGCACACTACAGCACACTACAACACACTGCAACACCCTACAGCACACTACAGCATCCTACAACATCCCTACAGCACACTACAGCACACTACAGCACACTACAACATCCCTACAGCACACTACAGCATCCTAAAGTAAAGCTGGATCATATTGCAGCTCTGAGCACAGCTACACACCCCCTACACACACACTCACACACACTACATACACACACACACACACACACACACACAACACACTACACACACTACACACTACACACACACCTACACACACACACACGCTACACACACACACACATACACCCCCCCCATACACTCTCCCTACAAACACACACACTACACACACACACACTACACGCTAGACACACACACACACAAACACACATACACACACACTCTGTTCACACTACAACATCCCTACAGCACCCTACAGCACACTACAACATCCATACAGCACACTACAGCACCCTACAACATCCCGACAGCACACTACAGCATCCTACAACACCCTACAGCACACTACAGCACCCTACAACATCCCTACAGCCGACTACAGCACACTACAACATCCTACAGCACCCTACAGCACACTACAACATCCTACAACATCCCTACAGCACACTACAACATCCTACAACATCCCTACAGCACACTACAGCATCCTACAACATCCCTACAGCACACTACAGCACCCTACAACATCCCTACAGCACACTACAGCACACTACAACATCCATACAGCACACTACAGCACCCTACAACATCCCGACAGCACACTACAGCATCCTACAACACCCTACAGCACATTACAGCATCCTACAACATCCCTACAGCACACTACAGCATCCTACAACATCCCTACAGCACACTACAGCACCCTACAACATCCCTACAGCCGACTACAGCACACTACAACATCCTACAGCACCCTACAGCACACTACAACATCCTACAACATCCCTACAGCACACTACAACATCCTACAACATCCCTACAGCACACTACAGCATCCTACAACATCCCTACAGCACACTACAGCACCCTACAACATCCCTACAGCACACTACAGCACACTACAACATCCTACAGCACCCTACAGCACCCTACAACATCCTACAACATCCCTACAGCACACTACATCATCCTACAACATCCCTACAGCACACTACAACATCCCTACAGCACACTACCACATCCCTACAGCACACTACAGCACCCTACAGCACACTCCAACATCCTACAACATCCCTACAGCACACCACAGCACACTACAACATCCCTACCGCACACTACCACATCCCTACAGCACACTACAGCACACCACAGCACACTACAGCATCCCAACAGCACACTACGGCATCCTACAACATCTCTACAGCACACTACAGCATCCCTACAGCACACCACAGCACACTACAGCATCCCAACAGCACCCTACAACATCCTACAGCACACTACAGCACCCTACAACACCCTACAGCACACTACAGCACCCTACAACATCCCTACAGCCGACTACAGCACACTACAACATCCTACAGCACCCTACAGCACACTACAACATCCTACAACATCCCTACAGCACACTACAACATCCTACAACATCCCTACAGCACACTACAGCATCCTACAACATCCCTACAGCACACTACAGCACCCTACAACATCCCTACAGCACACTACAGCACACTACAACATCCATACAGCACACTACAGCACCCTACAACATCCCGACAGCACACTACAGCATCCTACAACACCCTACAGCACATTACAGCATCCTACAACATCCCTACAGCACACTACAGCATCCTACAACATCCCTACAGCACACTACAGCACCCTACAACATCCCTACAGCCGACTACAGCACACTACAACATCCTACAGCACCCTACAGCACACTACAACATCCTACAACATCCCTACAGCACACTACAACATCCTACAACATCCCTACAGCACACTACAGCATCCTACAACATCCCTACAGCACACTACAGCACCCTACAACATCCCTACAGCACACTACAGCACACTACAACATCCTACAGCACCCTACAGCACCCTACAACATCCTACAACATCCCTACAGCACACTACATCATCCTACAACATCCCTACAGCACACTACAACATCCCTACAGCACACTACCACATCCCTACAGCACACTACAGCACCCTACAGCACACTCCAACATCCTACAACATCCCTACAGCACACCACAGCACACTACAACATCCCTACCGCACACTACCACATCCCTACAGCACACTACAGCACACCACAGCACACTACAGCATCCCAACAGCACACTACGGCATCCTACAACATCTCTACAGCACACTACAGCATCCCTACAGCACACCACAGCACACTACAGCATCCCAACAGCACCCTACAACATCCTACAACATCCCTACAGCACACTACAGCACACTACAGCATCCGTACAGCACACTACAACATCCCTACAGCACACTACAGCATCCTACAACATCCCTACAGCACACTACAGCATCCTACAACATCCCTACAGCACACTACAGCATCCTACAACATCTCTACAGCACACTACAACACACTGCAACACCCTACAGCACACTACAGCATCCTACAACATCCATACAGCACACTACAGCATCCTACAACATCCATACAGCACACTACAGCACCCTACAACATCCCTACAGCACACTACAGCACCCTACAACATCCCTACAGCACACTACAGCATCCTACAACATCCCTACAGCACACGACAGCACACAACAACATCCCTACAGCACACTACAGCACACTACAGCACCCTACAACATCCCTACAGCACACTACAACACACTGCAGCACACTACAGCATCCTACAACATCCCTACAGTATACTACAGCATCCTACAACATCCTACAACATCCCTACAGCACACTACAGCATCCTACAACATCCCTACAGCACCTTACGCCAGAGAGAACAGACTCCTCGTAGTGACCAAGAAAGGTGTATGTGCGTGTGTGTGTGCGTGTGTATATATGCCTGCGTGAGTGTGTCTGTGTGTAAATGTTTGGCATTTATATAGCACCTTTATCCAAAGTGCTGTACAATTGTTGCTTCTCATTCACCCATTCATACACACACTCGCACACTGATGGCGATTGGCTGCCATGCAAGGCACCGACCAGCTCGTCAGGAGCATTTGGGGGTTAGGTGTCTTGCTCGACACTTCGACACAGCCCGGGCGGGGGATCAAACCGGCAACCCTCCGACTGCCAGACGACTGCTCTTACTGCCTGAGCCATGTCGCCCCCATCTCGTGTGTGTGTGTGTGTGTGTGTGTGTGTGTGTGTGTGTGTGTGTGTGTGTGTGTGTGTGTGTGTGTGTGTGTGTGTGTCTGAGTGTGTCTGGATGTTTGAACGAGTGTGTGTGTGTTTGTATGTGTAAACAAGTGTGTGTCTGAGTGTGAGTTGTGTATGAGTGTGTGTGTGAGTTGTGTGTGACTGTGCGTGTGTGTGTGTGTGAGTAGGGTGTGTGCGTGTGTGTGTGTATGTGTGTGTGTGCGTGTGTGAGAGTGTATGTGTGTGAGAGTGTGTGTGAGTAGTGTGTGTGTTTGTGTAGTGTATGTAGGGTATGTGTGTGTGTAGTGTGTGCGTTTGTGTGTGTATGTGTGTGTGTGCGTGTGTGAGAGTGTGTGTGTGTTAGAGTGTGTGTGAGTAGTGTGTGTGTTTGTGTAGTGTGTGTAGGGTATGTGTGTGTGTAGTGTGTGCTTTTGTGTAGTGTGTGTAGGGTGTGTGTAGGGTGTGTGTGTGCGCGCGTCTCCTGCTCTCTCCTTCTGTAAATAGATTACTGCAGCAGTTTCCAGGAAGTAAAGCTGGATCATATTGCAGCTCTGAGCACAGCTACACACCCCCTAAACACACACTCACACGCACTACATACACACACTCACACACACACACACACCCCTACACACACACACACACACACACGCTACACACACAAACATACACCCCCCACACACACACTCCCGACAAACACACACACTACACACCACACACACACACGCACACTACACGCTAGACACACACACACAAACACACATACACACACACCGTACACACACACACACCACATGGGCGTGGTCCCCTCCCATTCAAACAACTCATATTCGATAAGACAACATTCAGTCTGTTTCTAAGGAAAGGTATCTGACATCAACAGGATTACACAAATAAAATAAAAATAATAATTTAGGACATGAAACCTGTAAAATACATTACAACACGATACGGAACAGCCATTCATTACAGCACAGCACAGTGTCCTCACAGTGATGTCATTAAGGTGATCAGATCACCACACTGCTCACATCTCTTCTGTAAAAATACTCCCAATAATACAAACATGGAAATATCCAGCCTGTTTACTCAGCTCCTTACTGAACAAAAACACTGACCTCTGAGTCATTAGCATCAATAGTGTCATTAGTGTTTCCCCATTCGTGTTTACCCACTGGATTTCCCAGCAGACACCGGGACAAAGGGGAATTATATGGGTTAGTGGAGACGGCATTTATTTGCATTAAGATGTGAATGGCATGTACAATAAGAAGTATTCTGGGCTGTCTTTAGGTTACAGATATTTCTCAGCAACAGTATCTGGAAGACATCCTGGCTACATGTGGGACCTGAGGCCAAGATCAGAATATGATATAGTGATGGAATATGGAAATATTAAATATGAAATATAGAAAATGTAGGATGAGTCATGGGTGACCACGCCCTCAGTCTGTCAGGGACCCAGTGTTATCACACTTGTGTTATTATGCCTGTGTCTGCAGCCTTACAGGAACTGCAGTACAATCTATTCACCAACACCACCCACAAGTTTTACTGTGACCCTTAACCCTTAGCTGAAACACACAGAGCTATAGAGGGGTTAGCTGAAACACACAGAAATACAGCAGGGTTAGCGGTTAGCTGAAACACACAGAAATACAGCAGGGTTAGCTGAAACACACAGAGCTAAAGCAGGGCTAGCGCTAAGCTGAAACTGTAGGGGAAAATTCACAGAACGAAAGATCTCCCAACACACGTAAAACAATCATAAAGACCACTCCTCTATCCGAGCAGTGAACCGGTTCCTGTGCAGCCACCACAAACAGGGTTACGATACCCAGTACACCCAGTACAGAGCTGTCAGACACTCAGCACACCCAGTACAGAGCGGATAGACACTCAGCACACCCAGTACAGAGCTGATAGACACTCAGTACACCCAGTACAGAGCAGACAGACACTCAGCACACTCAGTACAGAGCTGTCAGACACTCAGTACACCCAGTACAGAGCTGTCAGACACTCAGCACACCCAGTACAGAGCTGTCAGACACTTAGCACACCCAGTACAGAGCTGTCAGACACTCAGCACACCCAGTACAGAGCCGTCAGACACTCAGTACACCCAGTACAGAGCGGATAGACACTCAGCACACCCAGTACAGAGCGGATAGACACTCAGCACACCCAGTACAGAGCAGATAGACACTCAGCACACCCAGTACAGAGCGGATAAACACTCAGCACACCCAGTACAGAGCTGTCAGACACTCAGTACACCCAGTACAGAGCGGATAGACACTCAGCACACCCAGTACAGAGCTGTCAGACACTCAGTACACCCAGTACAGAGCTGTCAGACACTCAGCACACCCAGTACAGAGCAGATAGACACTCAGCACACCCAGTACAGAGCGGATAGACACTCAGCACACCCAGTACAGAGCGGATAGACACTCATCACACCCAGTACAGAGCTGTTAGAGACTGAGTATGCCAGAGCTGTTAGACACCCTGTTCCAACGCCCACAACACCATGTGACTTTCTGGACCTTTCTGGACCTTTCTGGACCTGAACTGAATGTTCTGGAGCTCGCTGCTGCTCTATTCCTGCACCTCCTTATTGCGCAAAGATCCAGAGTTTCAGAGTAACCATGACAACTATGGAGGTTCTGTCTTCAACTACCGCACACGCTCCATCATAAGCGCAATATGCACAATAAGACTACTGACCTGATCATGTACAATGTTTGTTTTTAGTTCTTGTCTATTTATGTACACAAATTTAAAAAACGAACACAGAAATTCGGAAAAAAAAAAACACAAAAGCAAAAGTCAAAATGTAAAGTAAGAATAATATGAAATGAAACCAAAAATGCATGAACCCCAACTGTATTAATAATAATAATAATAATAATAATAATAATAATAAAAATATAATCATTACTATTATTATGAATAATAATAATAATGGTTTAGTTTTGTATTATTATCGGTATTATTATTGTGGAGATAGGCGTGCTAAGCCAGCACTGGGCACTCTGCAGGCCTGGAGGGTGTGCTAGTGCTGAATGACTCAGCATTGGATGTGTTTATCAGATCTCACACAGCCCAGGTGCTGTTCTTAGCACAGCCAGCGCTCAGCCAATCAGAGAGAGCCATCTGTATGAGGCCATCCAATCAGAGGATCTCATCAGTGTGAGAGTTCCATTTGCACCTTCGCCGGTTGACATGTGATACTTCCTGCTGTGGTCAGCCCTGGCTGTCTCAGAGGAGAGCAAGAGCAACACACTCCCCTCAAAGCAGCTTCCTGATGCAGCACTGTTTATAAACACCCAAATACCCTCTACCCCTACCTATACTCTACATTCAACACAGACTCACCCCCTCCCCTCTGAACTGCACACTCTACATCCAACACAGTCTCACCCCCTCCCCTCTGAACTGCACACTCTACATCCATCCATGCAGACTTTCTAGATTACCTGCTAGTTTAAAGAAAAAAGGGAAGAGATAAGAAACGATGGTAAGATTCCAGAGCGGGGAGCGGATATAGAGTGGGGAGCGGATATAGAGTGGATATAGAGTGGGGAGTGGATATAGAGTGGATATAGAGTGGGGAGTGGATATACAGTGGATATAGAGTGGGGAGTGGATATAGAGTAGGGAGTGGATATAGAGTGGGGAGCAGATATAGAGTGGGGAGTGGATATACAGTGGATATAGAGTGGGGAGTGGATATAGAGTAGGGAGTGGATATAGAGTGGGGAGCAGATATAGAGTGGATATAGAGTGGGGAGCGGATATAGAGTGGATATAGAGTGGGGAGCGGATATAGAGTGGGGAGTGGATATAGAGTGGATATAGAGTGGGGAGTGGATATACAGTGGATATAGAGTGGGGAGTGGATATAGAGTAGGGAGTGGATATAGAGTGGGGAGCGGATATAGAGTGGATATAGAGTGGATATAGAGTGGGGAGCGGATATAGAGCAGATATAGAGTGGGGAGTGGATATAGAGCGGATATAGAGTGGATATAGAGTGGGGAGCAGATATAGAGCGGATATTACATTACATTACATTACATTATTGGCATTTGGCAGACGCTCTTATCCAGAGCGACGTACAACAAAGTGCATACCCATAACCAGGGATAAGTTCGCTGAAAGACCCTAGAGGTAAGTACAATTTCAACTGGATATAGAGTGGATAAAGAGTGGGGAGCGGATATAGAGTGGATAAAGAGTGGGGAGTGGATATAGAGTGGATATAGAGTGGGGAGTGGATATAGAGTGGATATAGAGTGGGGAGTGGATATAGAGTGGATATACAGTGGGGAGTGGATATAGAGTGGGGAGCGGATATACAGTGGGGAGTGGATATAGAGTGGATATAGAGTGGGGAGTGGATAGAGAGTGGATATAGAGTGGGGAGTGGATATAGAGTGGATATAGAGTGGGGAGTGGATATAGAGTGGATATACAGTGGGGAGTGGATATAGAGTGGGGAGCGGATATACAGTGGGGAGTGGATATAGAGTGGGGAGTGGATATAGAGTAGGGAGTGGATATAGAGTGGGGAGCGGATATAGAGCAGATATAGAGTGGGGAGTGGATATAGAGCGGATATAGAGTGGATATAGAGTGGGGAGCAGATATAGAGCGGATATAGAGTGGATAAAGAGTGGGGAGCGGATATAGAGTGGATATAGAGTGGGGAGCGGATATAGAGTTCTGGCAGCAGTGAGAGCCCTACCCTCCCCCTCACCTGTGTTTTTGGGGGCCTCTCCGTACATGGGTCCAGGGGGCGGTCCATTCTGCCAGCCAAACTGGGGCTGAGGGGCGACGGGGTAGCCTTGGTAGGGGGGCTGTCCTGGGCCGGGGTAGGGGCCGGCAGGGCCGGGGTAGGGGCCAGTGGGGCCCTGGGGGTATGCTGGGTATGCGGGGTAGGCTCCGGGGTGCGGTTGCTCCATATTCGGGGGGAACCCTTGCCCCGGATATCCTGGAGCTGTGGGGCCGGGGCCCGGATACGGAGGCGGCTGCTCGGGGTTCATCTACAGACACGGACACAGACACAGACACACAAACATCAATTATGAACAAACCTGTAAACAGGAAGGAAGGTCAGCAGAGCAGGGCCTCAGCATGAGTTACTGAAACCCACTAACCCAGACCTCGAACTGCTAACACAGACACACAGTATGCTTTTCTGATCCCTTATCGTTAGGCGATTTAGCACGGTTAGACCTAACACCAGCACGCTCAGCTCACCACGGCAACACAGATCAGCCAGAAATAATAATTTACAGTATTCTTTTACTGTAGAACCTGCAGATAACAGGGTTAATGTTTAAAATGCGTGCAGTGTTTCAGTGATGAACAGGATCACAAACGCGTGGCATTAAAGGCAGTGGTGAATGTGTGGATCAGACCAGCAGTAGGGCTGATGTTGTAATGGAACTTCCTGTTACTCCATTTGGATATGATGAATAAACAGGAAGGTTCAAGGGTCAGGTCTGTATCACCCTTCATCAGGGAATAAAATATGTTCATAAATAACATCACAATTAGCAAATACCAATGAAATTCTAAACTGGCATGGGTGCACTGTCACTTTGTCTTTGTAATAATTCAGAAAAGGGCTGACAGGTGCCTGATGGCCCTCATTTCACACAGCAGAGAGTTGGATTACTGTGTAAATATCTGGGACAGGACTGCTGTAGGTTATCACAAAAGGGTGGGTGCTGCTGTGCTTAGCACATGAAGGCCACGCCCCTTTTGTTACTCAGTGACAGACTACAGCCTGTGGTGCAGTCATGTGTAAATTATCTTATTCTGCAGGCCAATTTCCTGCTAGCATCGATTTTATCTTCAACAAACAGTCACGCAGATATGCATGTACGTACACCGTCACCCTCTCTCTTCCCTCTCACATACACACCCTCTAATAGAGGCCTAATACACACAGCTAAATAAAGTGCATTTTGCCTGTGGTGCAGTTTACTAAACACACAAAAAACATTGAATAAATTACTGCAGTGTGCAGTTAGCAGGTACCAGTTTTATGTTTAGTAATAAACCTGCAAGTAGCCTTCAACAAACCAAACACAATACTGTTTATGGGTGAAATATAATTAATTACATTGTGTAAACTTATAAACCTTTGTTTGCATCTGGAAAGTGCTTTTTCTGCATGTACAGTGGTTAATCAGGCGGTAGATTGCCATGACTGTATTATGAGTAAATGGCTGCCTTGCTCAGGGTTATTTTCTAGATGGCATTCTAGCTAGCAAATTGGCAGTTAATGTAGCGAGACAAGTGAACAAACTGCTAGCTTAGCTCACCATTACTTATTAGCAGAATGTCATAATAATAATAATAATAATAATAATAATAATAATAAATGTACATAGCACTACTCATTTACGGTGGCAAATCTCACTTTACAGCAAAGATTTTAAAGATTTTAAAAGTTTTAAAGGAAGGCCTGCTGGTGAAAAAGGTTTTTAAAGCATCAGTAGATGGAGCAGTTCTAAGGTCATTGTATCTTGGAATGATCTGGGAATGTTTAGGGAATGATCTGGGAATGTTCAGGGAATGTTCTGAGAATGTTCAGGGAATGTTCTGGGAATGATCAGGGAATGTTCTGGGAATGCTCATTTTCTTTAAATGCCAGCGAGGATGAGGATGTTACTGAAACTCACTCTTCTCTCATAAGCAGAACACCACCATCCCTCCCAGACAGTCCAGCTCCTCAGGGCAGGTCGTGCCTGACAAAGCTTTTGGCATTCTTTGAGGAAGCTACCAAGTATTTCGATGTTAGCGGGGTTATGATATTGTATATCTAGATTCAAGAAAAGCATTTGATAAGGTACCACATGACAAGTTAATGTTTATACATGGTATTAATTAACGTTCATTTGAATGAATTTTATTACTAAACATAAAACTGATGTACCTGCAGACTTTAATGTCATCTAATATTTTAGATAAATTCAGCTTATAACTCAAATAGTCTGACCTGGGCACCAGCAGGTAACAGGTCAGGGCACTTCCTGAATGATGTTATATACAGTATTTCAGGAGGAAACAATCATTGCTGATTGATTATTTCCTGTGTGCAGCTGAGTTCCATCTTGGGCTTCGATATGGGACCTCCCTCTGATTCAACAGCCCGCCTCCCTCTGATTCAACAGCCCATGATACTGCACTGTTTCCACAACACACACATCCAACTGGCACACACACAGCTATAACCTACCCACACACACCCATAACACACACACACACACACTCACATGCTGAGTGTCTATCCGCTCTGTACTGGGTGTGCTGAGTGTCTATCCGCTCTGTACTGGGTGTGCTGAGTGTCTGACAGCTCTGTACTGGGTGTGCTGAGTGTCTATCCGCTCTGTACTGGGTGTACTGAGTGTCTGACAGCTCTGTACTGGGTGTACTGAGTGTCTGACAGCTCTGAACTGGGTGTACTGAGTGTCCGACAGCTCTGTACTGGGTGTGCTGAGTGTCTGACAGCTCTGTACTGGGTGTGCTGAGTGTCTGTCTGCTCTGTACTGGGTGTACTGAGTGTCTATCCGCTCTGTACTGGGTGTACTGAGTGTCTGACAGCTCTGTACTGGGTGTGCTGAGTGTCTGACAGCTCTGTACTGGGTGTACTGGGTATCGTAACCCTGTTTGTGGTGGCTGCACAGGAACTGGTTCACTGCTCGGATAGAGGAGTGGTCTTTATGATTGTTTTACGTGTGTTTCAGCTTAGCGCTAGCCCTGCTTTAGCTCTGTGTGTTTCAGCTAACACTGCTGTAGCTCTGTGTGTTTCAGCTAAGCGCTAACCCCTCTATAGCTCTGTGTGTTTCAGCGAACCCTGCTGTATTTCTGTGTGTTTCAGCTAACCGCTAACCCTGCTGTATTTCTGTGTGTTTCAGCTAACCGCTAACCCTGCTGTATTTCTGTGTGTTTCAGCTAAGCGCTAACCCCTCTATAGCTCTGTGTGTTTCAGCTAACCCTGCTGTATTTCTGTGTGTTTCAGCTTAGCGCTAGCCCTGCTTTAGCTCATACGACATTCACTGCGCTCTAGAGCTCATACGATATTAACTGCGCTCTAGAGCTCATACGATATTAACTGCGCTCTAGAGCTCATACGATATGAACTGCGCTCTAGAGCTCATACGATATTAACTGCGCTCTAGAGCTCATACGATATGAACTGCGCTCTAGAGCTCATACGACAGACCATTCCATGAACATGGAACAAAACCCATCAGTAAATACACTGATCAGGAACACTGCAGGACAGGCAGTGGGACCAGTAATCTACATGTGTTACTCTTGAAAACCCGACAGCCATCAGCCATTTGACCTGCCGGGATGTAGGTGGTAACCTGAGTATGACCTATCTGCAGTCAGCTGTGGCTGAGTGATGTAACTCCAGTCCCAGGAGAACTCATTAAGAAGCCGTGTGTTTGAAACCAGCACAAAACAACAAGAAAGACAGCAGCCCGATAGGAGATGGAGCGTCAGCCCAAGAGCAGTACCAGAGATTAGCCTGTGTGAGCAGTACCAGAGATTAGCCTGTGTGCGCAGTACCAGAGATTAGCCTGTGTGAGCAGTACCAGAGATTAGCCTGTGTGAGCGTAGCTTAGTTCCCCGTAGGGATTTCGATTTCTGCATTCACATTTTGTTCTACAAGATAAGTTACATCTGTTAATATTTCAACAGTTTATTTCTAAACTGTTAAGTGTTTTAACAAAGTAAGTTGTAGTTTCAATTTAGCAAGTTCTTAGCACCATTCTTTTTCAAAGCTAACGGATAAAAAATTCATAGTTACAATGTTAACAGATAGAACTTCTAATTTCCAAAACAGCATGGAAATCTACAGAGGGAACACATGCTTCCCCTTCCGGGTTTTAGGACTACAATCTTTAGCTCTCTATTACCCATCATTCACCCCCCTGCTGCTGTTCCATAACTAGCACACCCCCCTGTACTGCTGCTCCATAGGCTGTTCCATAACCAACACAGCCCCCTGTACGGCTCCATATGACCACAGTGCCAACAGGGAGACCTGCTGAAACCCAGACTGTAGGCGGGGTTAGGGTTAGGATTAGGGGGGGTACCCCCCAGTGCCTGATCACTGCGTCTGTGAAACTTCAAATCCTACTGAACCTGGAGCTGTCATGTGCTGTCAATCAGAGACTGATAAGAGCCAATCAAAAGACTGAACTGTATCAAGCCGTTAACCGTTCTCAGAAACACACCCTGATTCACAAAATGCTCCATAATGGCATCACAGGACTGAGCAGTCAGATGACCTAATGCTGCTTAAATCATACACAGGGGATTCATAGCAACCACGGTAAGTGAACCTGGTCACGGAAATTAAAACATTTACTGGAAACACTGCACAGAGTGCACAGCAACAGTCAAAGCAACTGTCAAACTTGTCTTAAATCTGAGGTTAAATGTTAATGTGTGTTTCAATGTGTGCATAAGCAGCATCGCACCTGCACAGCAGTAGCACTGCGTACTGCACACTGCATACTGCGTACTGCACACTGTGTACTGCACACTGTGTACTGCAACAAACATATGGCCCAAACCAGTATCGCCATGGTGTCAGTTTACAGCTGTCTTACGATTCCATTGTGTAAATAATGACCCACCAGTAAATAAACTCATCATCAGGTTTCCCTCAGCAGTGTCATTAAAATTAGAGCGCACAGAGCAATCTATAAACCAAACTTCTATCAAGCTGTACAAAATATGACCTATATTTTTTCACAATTAATTCAAACGAAACTGCCCCTGCATATGTTCTACCACAGGGGAGCGAGCGATATATTTATCATTCTGTTCTCATTTCACAAAGCCCCTTAAATGAAACCTGAACAGGAAAATGTGGCACTTCAACAGTAATAGGGAAATAGCACTTGTCTCAATGGTTTTTTTTTTTTGCGTTTGACTCAATTCTGAAAATATTACCAGAACTAGATAAATGGGGTGGCAAGGATGGTGCAGTGGGCAGCACTGCCGCCTCACAGCAAGGAGGTCCTGGGTTCGAATCCCGGTCGGCCGGGCCTCTCTGTGTGGAGTTTGCATGTTCTCCCCGTGTTTGTGTGGGTTTCCTCCCACAGTCCAAAGACATGCAAGTTAGGCTGATTGGAGAGTCTAAATGTAATTGCCCATTGGTGTGAGTGAATGGTGTGTGTGCCCTGCGATGTACTGGCGACCTGTCCAGGGTGTATTCCTGCCTTTCACCCAATGTATGCTGGGATAGGCTCCAGCCCCCCTGCGCCCCTGTTCAGGATAAGCGGGTTAAGATAATAGATGGATACAAACAATATTCAACCCTTGCCTATGATTACATACTGTAACAGAATTTCTGGGACATACCATTCACTAGCAATTTAACCATAAATACCGGGAGTGAAATGTTAGATTTATTATTTTTTTGTTATGAGTTTTATATTTTGTCATTTTATGCCATTATGGCCTATGTTGATGCTTAATAAACAAAGATATTGAGGAAACTATTGAATGCTAATTTATTAAGCTTAAACTGCACAAGATAAATAAATAAAACCATATAAAACAGTTTCAAAATACTCAATAGAAGCTGTTCTACATCATTTTATGCAGGCTCACATTCAGTAAGTGATCCTACAGCTATGTATTCGCCTTGTACAGTTTAAGCCCAATAAATACAGTTTAAGCCTAATAGATCTAGGTCCTACTTCAGCATTCAATGTCGGATAAATCTACAGTTGTGTTCAAGAAAATAGCAGTACATCAGTAACCTGATGAACCACTGTTATTAGTTGTAGTGATATTTCTGAATGGCAAATACTTTACTTGTAGATGTAACAGAAAAACAACAGACCCAACTGTCATGACATGCACGCTGCTTGTTCTGAGTAATTGACTCATTCATTGAAAGGGGCATGTTCAAAATAATAGCAGTGTGGAGTTTAATTAGAAAAGCCATTAATTCTGTGAAAAAACAGGTGTCATTACTTGTCCTTTATTAAGGAAGAAGGGAAGCAAGTGTTATACTGTTAGACTGTTATAAAATATACTTCCTTCTGAATTGCTAAGTAAAATGGGCCATTCCAAACATTGTTTGGAGGCACAACGTCATTTGATTAAAAAGTTGATTGGAGAGGTGAAAATGTATAAACAAGTGCAGTAAATTATAGGATGCTCTGCTGAAATGATCTCAAAAGCTTTAAAATGGCAACAAAAACCCAAAACACGAGCAACTACTGTTAAAATGGATCGAAGAATAGTCAGAATGGCAAAGATTCAGCCATTCATCAGCTCCAGAACGATCACAGATAATGTACAATTACCTGTAAGTGCTGTTATAGTCAGAAGACGTTTGATCGAAGCTAAGTTATCAGCAAGAAGCCCCTGTAAAGCACATCGACGGATCTTGAACCAGGCCGATTGGACCGTTGCCCATGGGCCCTTGAGCCCAAAGGGCCCCGTCCCATCACTCAGTTGAATACACGCAGCGCAACTCCCGCTGAGAAACCGCCTCCTGCCTCAAAGGAATCAACTGGCCTGTGCAACTGGCTAGCGCATCCCTCTTTCTCTTTTTTTCCAGCTCTGATCCACTGAGTTTAACGGTTAAGTTTAAAAAAAATATGTAAGTGTTATATTATTGCCTTTCATCTTTATAGGGTGATTTAATTGGACCAATCATGATGAGGGTCTGTCATCACCGGCTTTTACTGAAGTTAGCTAGTTAGCTTTATGTAGAATAGCATCTGGGTTTGGTAAAAAAAACTAATAGGAAAAATCAAAATGGATAGACGGGTGAGCAGTGGGGCAAAAAAAAGAAAGCAAAAAAAAGAAAGGGAAATAAGAGTCTGCAGTGCTGGCAGCTATTCCCGCAATTTCAAATCATTTTAAACCTGCTGATGTGGATGTAGGCACTGCCAGCCAGCTCAATAGTGAACTTGATAGTTGATAGTGAGCAGCCAAGCTGTTCTAGTGCTACGCCGGTGGCTATGAACGAAGAGGACGTCATCGATGTTGATGCCAACGACACAGAAGGTAGCTAGCTAGCTAACAATGCTTATATAGGTTACCCAAGATACAGTACTGTTTGTTTTTGTTACTAGGGAATTAATAGAATTGCCATTAACGAAAGTTAGCTATGTAGTTAACCAGCTACCTGACGCTCCCATCCCTAAAGTTAGGCCTTTTAATGTTTATTGATTATAAGTAGCGTAACAGTTTGTCAATAAGCGTAGTAGCTGTGTCGGGCCGCGTGTATAACGTTAGAGTTTCAGTGTGGGACTTGGTGGCAGCTGCTAGTTGGTCGTAAGTTTGACAGAAGTGGCAAACTTATGGTTTTGGATGGAAAATGCAGCTTTTTGTTCTGATTTATCAGAGAGAGAAAAACACTAAATCGGAAGTGGTAGTAAGTGATTCGCTGTATATAGAGCCTGTTTTTGAGTAACCTTTGCTGTTCCCGTGCAGCTAATTAAGCCTAATTTTACATTTACATTTACATTTTAGTCATTTGGCAGACAAAAACCCAAACAATCCCATTGAAAACTTGTGGGGTGACATTAAAAATGCAGTTTCTGAAGCAAAACACAAAAATTCACAGGAACTGTGGAATGTAATTTGTTCATCCTGGGCTGAAATACCTGTGTCTAGGTGCCATAAGTTGGTTGTTTCAATGCAACGCAGATTCACAGCAGTTAAAAACAATGTTTATGCAACTAAATATTAGTTCAGTAATTTAAAGTGAAGTTAAATCTTGAAACATTTCTTCCGTTTATACAGTTTGAAGAGAGTTTGAAGAGAAAAACGTTGACTGCCATTTTTTAAAATAGATTAATATTCCTTTTCTTTGCTTCCTGTAAAAGAATAACGCAGACTTGATAAAAATTGCTAATGCTACCATGTTTCCACTATATTTTAAAAATTGATATAAAAGCTATTAAAAAATATTAGCACTTTATTCACAAAAGTAGCCTAGTGTTAGATATGGCCCCGCACCCGCCTAATACGAAAAACTATGAACAGGAACCAGCGTTTAGCGTTTGCCCATATCAGCACAGATACATTGAGTTCACACCATGTGTTTGGATAAAATCAGTGATTCAGATTAAAAGATAAATTAATTAATTTAATTTTAATTTTATTAAAATTATACCTCCGTTCGTTTTAGGGTTTGTGAATCACAATCATAGGTAGCCTGTCTTTATTTCGGGCTGTCAGCTATTTCATGTTATGTATTTCTCAAAGCTAATAATAATTGAGTAATTAGGTACTCAATAAAAGTAAACGCCAATCCAATATTATACAGAACACTCAAACTTTATCCACTTTCATTAGAAGTGACCCTGTGTCGCAGTACAAAGGAAGGTTTATGCACATACTTATTAAATGCCCGTATTATTTTATTTATTACAAAGAAGGGATGGAGTAAGTCTTGTATCCTCTCAATCAAATAGTTTTCGTCCACATTTTAGGCTAATAGAAGTCTTTAATATCTCATCTTCACATGCACTTCGCTAATTAGTGGCGAGAAGACTTGTGTATGGTAGCCAAGTTAGCACAGCTCGCTATCTAGGTCTGAGGGCGTCTTACCCTGACAGATATCTGACATTCAGCTGACTAACAGACCGCGGACATGCAGCCCAGTGCGCTGGTTAGCGAGCGTCAATTTATGTGGACTTCAGTCTCCAATGGGATTTAACGTTAGATATTGGAATTTCCCATTTGGAAACCGAATGAGAAGGCTCATGTACTGGGCTCGAATAAGAATTAGCAGCGTCAGCTACGATCGAAGCCCACGAATACTGCTTAACTCGACCCTCCTGTAATAAAACTCTCGCCCTTTGCTTCATAAACAGCGGGACCGCTGTGAATACATCTTCAGCATATTTATCTAATGCACCGCACTAAACATCATTCGATAAGTAAGATTACCCAACTACGGAATTCGAACACAGAAAGAGTTTGGTTTATAATTTAACGATAAACGTTAACGTTAAGTTACAAAAGGAAAATAGCAAACTCCTTGAACACGTTTTGCTGGCCAGCCTGCGTATAGATAAAAGGTGATGTCAGCTGCTAGCTAACACTAACGTTAGCTATAAACCTGCGGAAAAAAGCAAGATTAGTAAATCTAGCTAGAACTTCAAGCGTTGGCAAGTAACGTTAGCCATGATTCTGCGTCGTCAAATAGGCATTATGTTTCCATGTAACGTTAGCCTATTTTATTGCGACAAACCGCTGTATTTAATTTAAGTCATCTAGCAACCTACTGCAACCTACGCAGTATTATTGTTATTGTCAGGAAAATTGAACTGACCTTAAGAGGAATATGTTTCTTTTGTAAAACGGTGCTCTGGTTTCCTCTGTGTGATCTGTTCCAGTTTTTTTACCGCATCAAGCTGCTCTTTGCTCAGTGAGTACGTAACGAAACCGGGTGTGTGACAGGCATGATGTCATCAAATTTATGGCGCAGGGGGGTAGACTGGTGAAAGTGCGTATTCACCAACACACAACGGTGAATCTGTGAACCAATCAGATATTAATGCGTTGTTTTTTAAGTGCCGTTCGTTAAGCTTTAAGCTTTTTAATCACCTGATTTGCCACACTGCTCTTTCGGTCTTTCGTCATTGGTAAAATATTACCATATATGATTAGATCATTTCCTGAAACCCGTTGGGGAGATATTATGGGTTGGAATCGGATATATACCCCGCCCCCCCTCACCTAAAAGTTGGGTGGTCTGATACAAAAGGTAATATGCTCTAAATTGTTGAACAAATCTAGATAAAAATACCAGGAAATAAAAGCTGAAATTCGGACCTGTCATCTCATGTACTTCTTTTGACCTCAAAGTATATAGCAAAAGCAAAGGAATTGACCTTGCTGTCCCAATACTTTTGGAGGGGACTGCATATGAAACTTATATTGACTGGGCACCATCATAATGTTTTTTAATGGATGCCATGCCTAGTTTAAGTCCTGTGTTTTACCTTTCTGCCGTAGCCGTGTGTCCTCCACGTCGTCGCGGAAATTGTCAAGATTAAGAACGATCCATATTTCAACTTCCTGACTATATCCTGTGTGGCAAGCGTCCTCTAGTGACAATAACGAAACGTTACCTTTAATAATAGTTTTGTATGGTCAATAAGAATAGGCTCAGCAGAAGAGGTTTAAAGAAAACGAATTGAGATCACAACTGTCAGTAGGCTAATAGCCGAATTCAGCTGTGGACTGATTTTGGTGTCACCCTATAAATCGTTCTGGAACAGTATCTAGGTAACGGTGGTTCACTTTATGAAGACTTCCACACATTCTACCAGGAAGCTTCAGCTGTTGTCTCCCGTTGCTCGTTGTTTTGAAGAACGCAAGTCAGAAAAAAACATTAATATGCCAGTATATACCCCCAGGTTTGGGAGTCAATCATCTTTGGGATCAGCCAGGAAACATGCAGTTGGAGAGAAGTCTGCGAAAGCGGCTGCAAACTCCGGAATGGCGCGGAAGGCGAATGGGATGAAAACAGTTAACGTTAAACTGCTCTCCTTAACCAGAAAAGAACCACCAGCATCCACAACAAGCACTCCAGAACAATTACACAATACTTGTCCGAAAACCTGGACAGAAAATAAAGAAATCCCACACAGAGACGATTCAGGACGTTCCAACACTCAAAGGGGTAAGGCCTTAAATAAACAGTAGCCCGCTGGCCTAGCTAGCTGTCATTCAACAACCATTATAATACTACAGTTGTGGCGGTGGTGGCGGTAATGTTACAAACAAGCATTCCCAGCAGGTCACATTTAATTTAGCTAGGCTTCGCGTTCATATAATTTATAGTTTATATGTACATTGTTAGTTAATTCTAGAAACTACTAACAAAAGTTGATTGTGTTAAGGGTGCCTGACAACTACTATTTAGCAATAGATTTGCCTCACTTTCCCATACGCTAACGTTAGCTAAGGAACGTTGATGTAACTTTGCTAGGTAGCATCAAACTGATTGTGTTACGGGTAACTTAAGGTAAACTAATAAGGTAACTTATAATATAATTATAAGGTTAATTGTGTTAACGGTACCTAGCTGGCTAACTACTGTAACTTTAGTGACTATAGTCAACTGTTCGAAGCACTTCATGACTGCTATGCATTTGAGGGCAACGGCGACAGCGTCAATATAGATCTATTTACGATCACCGTAGCCATCCCAAAATCCGTAGTTGCTTAAATTCCCTAATAGCGTCAATACATATCTATTTCTATAGGGTTAGAGTTAGTTAGTTATTTCTGTACTCGGTTACGGTGACTGGTCTGCATTGACGCTGTCGCCGTTGCCCTCAAATCCATAGGAGTCATTAATTGCTTAACAGTCAAAATGGCAATCGCATTTCAACCTGACTAGACGCATCTGACTACCAAGTCTAAATTCTATGTGGTTAAATCATATCCAGATACAATCTAAGTACTATAAAGTCACATAAAACTAAAGTGTTAACTAGTTTCTAGTGTCTAGGATGATCTGATTATCCACAGAAATGGCAAAACCATTTTATTGTGTTTTTGAAATTAAATTGTTTTTTTACAATGGATAGTGACACTATACTTTAAATGATTTCAGTGAACTTTTTCTGCTCCTCGAGATGAGCCAACAGTTATTTACGTCGCGAGCGAGCCAGCCCGTATTGATCAGTTGATAGCTAGTGCCGCGAATATGCGGCTTGTCGGAAAACACACATCTTCATAAAATTTATTTGTAAACTTGACATGAAGGGTGATTGATTGGTTATTTGTAGGATCAGTCTGCCAGATGACTGCAGATGCGTTCAGTTTTCCAGCCCCAGAAAGTGGAACACCGTCAAATCCGGTATGAGTAGCACAGCATGTGTCTGTGACAGTATAGTGCAAGGGGGAGGGCAAAACATATTTCATAATATATGTCTGTACCTTTGTGTGTGCTTGTGTTTGTTCATCTGTTTGTGTGTCTGCACGCGCATGAATGTTTGCGTGTGTGAGTGTATGTGTGTGCGTGTATATATAAATATATATACATATTTGTATGTGTGTACTGTATGCATGTGTTTGTGAGTGTCTGTGCTTGTATATGCCTGTGTCTGTGTGTGTGTGTGTGTGTATGCCTGTGTCTGTGTGTATGTGTGTGTATGGCTGTGTCTATGTATGTGTGTGTGTGTGTATGTCTGTGTGTATGTGTGTGTGTGTGTGTGTGTGTGTGTGAGTGTGTGTGTGTGTGTGTGTGTGTGTGAGTGTGTGTGTGTGAGTGTGTGTGTGTGTGAGTGTGTGTGTGTGTGTGTGTGTGTGTGAGTGTGTGTGTGTGAGTGTGTGTGTGTGTGAGTGTGTGTGTGTGTGTGTGTGTGTGTATGTGTGTGTGTGTGTGTGTGTGTGTGAGTGTGTGTGTGTGAGTGTGTGTGTGTGAGTGTGTGTGTGTGTGTGTGAGTGTGTGAGTGTGAGTGTGAGTGAGTGTCTGTGTGTGTGTGTATGTCTGTGTCTGTGTGTATGTGTGTGTGTGTGTGTGTGTGTGTGTGAGTGTGTGTGTGTGTGTGTGTGAGTGTGTGTGTGTGAGTGTGTGTGTGTGAGTGTGTGTGTGTGTGTGTGTGTGTGTGAGTGTGTGTGTGTGAGTGTGAGTGTGTGTGTGTGTGTGTGTGTGTGTGTGTGTGTGTGTGAGTGTGTGTGTGTGTGAGTGTGTGTGTGTGTATGTGTGTGTGTGTGTGTGTGTGTGTGTGTCTGTGTGTCTGTATCGCATGTGTCGCATCAAATTCAAAACATTGGTGCTAGCCTTCCAAGCAGTTAAGGGGTCTTCCCCAGCTCATCGACAAACAATCATCAGACCCTACACCCCTGCCAGACCTCTTCGTTCAGCCTCCACAGGCCGCTTGGCACCTCCCCCTCTCCGAACCTCCACCTCACGCTCATGACTACTGTCTGTTCTGGCTCCACGGTGGTGGAACAAACTCCCGGTTGAGGTCAGAACTGAAGAATCTCTCCCCACCTTCAAGCGCAAGCTGAAGACACACCTCTTCAAGCAGCACCTCTCCCCATCCCTCCCTACCTCCCTGTGAACCTTAATTGTTGTCTCTGTGACTTGCTTTGTGTATCGGTATTTTTAGTTGGCTAGGTAAGCAGTGTTTGTATAGTGAACTTTGGTCACTTTTGCTCTTTTTTTTGTTTTGTTTCTTTGTTCAAAAAAAAAAAAAAAAAAAAATTGGCCCTCGTCCTTATCTTTGTTGTACAGGTAGCAGTTGAAATTGTACTTCCCTCTACGGTCTTTCAGCGAACTTATCCCTGGTTATGGGTGGGCACTTTGTTGTACGTCGCTCTGGATAAGAGCGTCTGCCAAATGCCAATAATGTAATGTAATGTAATGTATGTGTGTGTGTGTGTGTATGTGTGAGTGTGTATGTCTGTGTGTGTGTGTGTGTGTCTGTGTGTGTGTGTATGCCTGTGTCTGTGTGTGTGTGTGTGTGTGTGTGTATGTGTGAGTGTGTATGTCTGTGTGTGTGTGTGTCTGTGTGTGTGTGTCTGTGTGTGAGTGTGTGTGTATGTCTGTGTGTGTGTGTATATGTGTATATGTGTGTGTGTGTGTGTGTGTCAGTGTGCTGTAAAGCAGGCTGTTCTCAGGACCATCTCTAAGATGGTGGAGGAGAACAGGGCCATCAGGAGGAGACTGACCACCTGCAGAGAAGAGAGAGACACACGTACAGGTACAGGTGAGATACAGGCACAGGTGAGAGAAAGGTACGAGTGAGATACACAAGTAGACTGATAGTGAGCTTTCACAGGTACTGAGTTTTGAGCGTATATTGAATAATGTGTATATTTGAGTGTAGATGGTATATTATTTATATTTGCAGACTGGTGTTTTACCTGGGGTACAGTGTTGGAGTCCTGTGTTCTTAGTTTAGTTTTGTGTACTTATTCTTATACACTAAAATCAGGCATTAAAGTCAGTTGTTAGTTTTCTCAGTCGCACACAGATCTGTGTGTTAGTAACTACCTATGCGGTGCTTTGAATCTCAGACGTGTGTACAGGACTCCACTGTGCTGATGCAGGTCAGATGTGTGTACAGGATGCTGATGCAGGTCAGATGTGTTTACAGGATGCTGATGCAGGTAGAGGTGTGTACATGATGCTGATGCAGGTAGAGGTGTGTACATGATGCTGATGCAGGTAGAGGTGTGTACAGGATGCTGATGCAGGTAGAGGTGTGTACAGGATGCTGATGCAGGTAGAGATGTGTACAGGATGCTGATGCAGGTCAGATGTGTGTACAGGATGCTGATGCAGGTAGAGGTGTGTACAGGATGCTGATGCAGGTAGAGGTGTGTACAGGATGCTGATGCAGGTAGAGGTGTGTACAGGATGCTGATGCAGGTCAGATGTGTGTACAGGATGCTGATGCTCGGTAGAGGTGTGTACAGGATGCTGATGCTCGGTAGAGGTGTGTACAGGATGCTGATGCAGGTAGAGGTGTGTACAGTACCACTGTGCTGCCACTTCTCACTGTAATACTGCTGAAGTGTCCAGATATTTCACTGTAATATTAACAGTGGTGAATTATGATGAATATGATTTGTGTGTTTCTAAAGCAGAATGGATCAGTCGGCTGGGACAGCTGGGCTGACTGCGCTGATGAGAATGAGAAACCAGCATCCCAAGCAGCAGTGCACAGAGCTGTGCAGTTTAATCAGTGCACAGAGCTGTGCAGTTTAATCAGTGCACAGAGCTGTGCAGTTTAATCAGTGCACAGAGCTGTGCAGTTTAATCAGTGCACAGAGCTGTGCAGTTTAATCAGTGCACAGAGCTGTGCAGTTTAATCAGTGCACAGAGTTGTGCAGTTTCATTCAGTTGGACTTAGTCAATCAGAATAGTTTGATATGATACTTATTTAACTGTATTTAGTAAAAAGTTTAAGGACATAAGCTTACAACTGTAATTAGAATGTTAAACATCGAGTTTACTTCAGGTGTGTTTCTGAGGCATGTCTGAAAATAATTTGATTTTGTTGTTGCATTCATGCCTGTATTATTTTACATTTTTAATTAAATGATTTACTCTTTGACTGCAATTGTGTTTCAGATATTTAGGATATTCAAATAACTGTTTCTGACTGTGTTTGTGAGTGTGTCTATCTACGGGTATCTACGGGTGTCCATCGAGGCTGTCGGAGAGCCTGATGATTGATTTTGTTTTTGCTGCCTGCCCTCATTTCACTGCGTAGTAGTCCTCCTGTCCACCCTAGTTCCCTCCATGTGTTTCCTTCCCATCCCTGTCCTCTCTCCTCTCCCCAGGTCCCAGTCAGGTAGGAGGTTTGCTTCCCGCCAACATGGGCAGAATATCTCTAACCTCATCTTCCCTCCCAGATCCGCTGGTGTTGATCTCTGTGTGGCTGGTGGCCTCTGGAACTGCCAGTCCGCCGTCCAGAAAGCAGACTTCATATCAGCCAATGCCTCCCACCTCAACCTTGACTTTCTTGCCTTAACTGAAACGTGGCTCTCACCAGAGAACACGGCCACCCCGGCTGCCCTTTCCTCTGCCTTCTCTTTTTCCCACACACCCAGAACCTCTGGCAGAGGAGGTGGCACAGGTCTCCTAATCTCATCCTCATGGAGATCTAGTGTCTTCTCCTCATCCTTCTCCTTCTCCTATTTTGAATTTCATGCGGTTTCTGTTACTTTGCCATGCAAACTGTTTATTATTGTTGTTTATCGCCCCCCGGGTCCTCTGGGGAGCTTCTTGGATGAGATGGACATCCTCCTTAGCTCCTCACCAGTCAATGACACTCCCCTCATCCTCCTGGGTGACTTCAATCTCAACTCAGAGTCCACCCAGTCTACCTTTCTCTCCCTCCTTTCTTCTTTTGACCTTACCCTCACACTTTCCCCTCCCACCCACAAAGCAGGCAACTTTCTTGACCTCATCTTCACAAGGAGCTGCACAACAACCAACCTCTCTGTAACACCACTCCATATATCTGACCACTCCTTCATCTCTTTTTCTCTTCCACTCTCCTCTAACACCCATCCATCTCTCCCACCATCCACTGTCACCTGTCGGCGGAACCTACGCCACCTGTCTACCTCCACCCTCTCGTCTACAATCCTCTCCTCCCTACCATCCGCGGAGTCTTTCTCTCGACTGTCTCCCGATGATGCTGCTACAACTCTCATGTCCTCCCTCTCATCTTCCTTTGACTCTCTGTGTCCCCTCACCACCAAATTAGCTTTTTTTTATGGATGTGATGCTTTGACTTGTGGAAGAAACTGTGCACTTTGTGTGTTAGAGATGAGACACAGTGTGATATCGAGTGTATGAAATATGTGTGTTTGTGAGTGTGTGTGTGTGTGTGTGTGTGTGTGTACTGTATGCGTGTTTGTGAGTGTGTGTGTGTGTGTGTGTGTGTTTGTGTGTGTGTATGCCTGTGTGTGTTAGAGATGGGACATTACATTACATTACAAGGCATTTAGCAGACACTCTTATCCAGAGCGATGTACAACGAAGTGCAGATCAAACACAAGTATAAGTGTGAAGAGGACCTGAGAGGACAGTACAGTTCTGAGTCCTAGCGTGACCATACAGATATAATCTGAACCCTTGAAGAATACATCAACTTCCAAACTAGCATACCACAGTTGGCAGCTAGAATACCCTGAGTACAACAATACAATAGCTAATACAATACAGCAATATCTATGTATAACTATTTATGAGTGCCATTATAATCTATGGCATACACAAGACTAATCATGGTGGTGAGGTAGGGAGGGAAAGGTGCAGGCTGAAGAGATAAGTCTTCAGTCTGCGATTAAAAATGGTCAGAGACTCTGCTGTTCTGACATCCACCGGGAGGTCATTCCACCACCGTGGGGCCAGGACAGACAGCAGTCATGACCGAGAAGTGCAGGTGTGGCGAGGGGGGTGCCAGGTGATTCAAAGTGGTGGAACAGAGGGGTCTTGCTGGTGTATATGTCTTGATAAGTGATTGAGACACAGTGGTGTGGAGTGTATGAACATATATTTGTGTGTGCGTGCGTGTGTGTACTGTATGCATATATGTGGAGTGTATGAACAGAACATATAACACGCCCAACACGTCACAGGAAGTGAATAAATCTGCACTTCCCAGGGCTGTTTATTTGGGAAATGCTTTTTTTTCCAAGACTGTTGTGGTCTTATGATCAAGGTTTACATTTTATAGGATTTCTTTCTGGGTTTAATGCCTAATGTGAAATCTTGAAATTGTAATATAAATGTAAAGTTTGGTTAAATATACCATAACTATTTCAACCAGCAGGTGGTGGTACATGCCATGCACACTCATTTTTCAGAAGAAAATGAAGAATTGTATTTATATTTATATTGATATAAATGAAGACGTGCCTGTGATATTGTGTTTTCAGAGAGACATAACACCAACATGACATGGGTGTTCAAAAGTGAACAGACTTTAAATAAAAAGGAAGGGAATGTGCCTTTTGATTTCACGGGCCTGATGCTGCAGACAGAACGCTGTGTCGTTGGTGATGACTCCCCCTAGTGGCCCTGTTTGGCATCGCATGGCTTTAGAACCACTGGCACTGTCCTCCTAAAAAGGCTTTCTCCAACCAGCTGCCGCTCTGCCGTTCTATCCCTTTGTATAGAACACAGAATATCATCTCAATAGAGCAGAAGTCATCCTATAGATAAGGAATTCGATTTCAGTAAGTAGGCGGCACGGATGGTGCAGTGGGTAGCACTGCTGCCTCACAGCAAGGAGGTCCTGGGTTCGAATCCCCGTCGGCCGGGGCCTCTCTGTGCGGAGTTTGCATGTTCTCCCCGTGTCTGCGTGGGTTTCCTCCCACAGTCCAAAGACATGCAGGTTAGGCTGATTGGAGAGTCTAAATTGCCCGTAGGTATGAGTATGTGAGTGAATGGTGTGTGTACCCTGCGATGGACTGGCGACCTGTCCAGGGTGTATTCCTGCCTTTCGCCCAATGTATGCTGGGATAGGCTCCAGCCCCCCTGCGAGCCTGTTCAGGATAAGTGGGTTCAGATAATGGATGGATGGATGGATGGATTTCAGTAAGTATGGTGTAAACATGTTTTGTAAATTACTATACCGCATTGTGTTTATTTGTGCTCCAGGGGTTAATAAATAATTTGCTGTTAAACGTGGAGAGAGTGTCGGGCAGACAGTGTGCACTCTACTCTATACATGTTCAGGGTTCTGTGAGCTGGTTACCAGTCACTGAGATTACATTACCTTACAGCTATTCAGCTGACCAACTTTCAACCCCAACCCAAACCCAGTCATGCACCTTAGCCACTAGGCTACAGGCTGCCCCAGTCATGTACCTTAGCCACTAGGCTACAAGCTGCCCCAGTCATGTACCTTAGCCACTAGGCTACAGCCTGCCCCAGTCATGGACATTAGCCACTAGGCTACAGGCTGCCCCAGTCATGTACCTTAGCCACTAGGCTACAGCCTGCCCCAGTCATGGACATTAGCCACTATGCTACAGGCAGTCCCGGTCATGTACCTTAGCCACTAGGCTACAGGCTGCCCCAGTCATGTACCTCAGTCACTGGGCTACAGGCAGTCCCAGTCATGCACCTTAGCCACTAGGGCTACAGGCTGCCCCAGTCATGTACCTTAGCCACTAGGCTGCAGGCTGCCCCAGTCATGTACCTTAGCCACTAGGCTACAGGCTGCCCCAGTCATGCACCTTAGCCACTAGGCTACAGGCTGCCCCAGTCATGTACCTTAGTCACTAGGCTACAGGCAGTCCCAGTCATGTACCTTAGCCACTGGGCTACAGGCAGTCCCAGTCATGTACCTTAGCCACTGGGCTACAGACAGTCCCAGTCATGCACCTTAGCCACCAGGCTACCAGCTGCCCCAGTCATGTACCTTAGCCACTAGGCTACAGGCAGTCCCAGTCATGCACCTTAGCCACTAGGCTACAGGCTGCCCCAGTCATGTACCTTAACCACTAGGCTACAGGCTGTCCCAGTCATGTAGCTTAGCCACTAGGCTACAGACTGCCCCAGTCATGTACCTTAGCCACTAGGCTACAGGCTGTCCCAGTCATGTACCTTAGCCACTAGGCTACAGACTGCCCCAGTCATGTACCTTAGCCACTAGGCTACAGGCTGTCCCAGTCATGTACCTTAGCCACTAGGCTACAGACTGCCCCAGTCATGTACCTTAGCCACTAGGCTACAGGCTACCCCTGTGGCATATTTGACATATTTAGCAGATTTCAAATATAGAAATGAGCCACTATGTGAGGCACCTACAGTATACATTATACAGACGAAATGTGTACTGATCTCCTGAGATTTTCACGCACAACTGTCTCTAGAGTTTGCAGAGAATTGCATGAGAGAAGGAGAGGAGAGAGGAGAGGAGACGTGGAGAGGAAGAGGAGAGGAGAGGAGATGGGGGAAGTAGATAGGAGAGGAGAGGGGAGGAGAGGAGAGAGGAGTTCTGATGCTCAGAGGCAGGCTCAGAAAGTCTGGAAGCTTCTGCAGCAGCTCTGCACCCTGGCTCTGAAATTTACCATGCGAAAGCGTGAAATATTTAATCCAAAAATACAGGACATTTACAGACTTTATTTGACTGTCCTTCATTTGTTGAGTTTAGTGCGGATAATATATTGTATTTTCCATGCTTGGGGAAATAAGGGGATATTTGTTCTTTTAAATGTGAAAAGCGGTGAATAAATATAGATGCTATTTCTGGTGGAATTTTGTGAAAGATGTTGTTAAATTGAGACAATGCAAAAGGTGAGAAAGAAAGGTAGGGGTGAGAGGAAGATAGAGAGAGGGTGAGAGGAAGAGAGAGGGACAGAGTGCTTTCTCCAGACTGCCTGGTACATTGACTTGGCTAGGTTTAATAAAGTGCACACACACGGCTAGGTTTAATAAAGTGCACACATGGCTGGGTTTAATAAAGTGCACACACACGGCTGGGTTTAATAAAGTGCACACATGGCTGGGTTTAATAAAGTGCACACACACGGCTGGGTTTAATAAAGTGCACACATGGCTGGGTTTAATAAAGTGCACACATGGCTGGGTTTAATAAAGTGCACACACACGGCTAGGTTTAATAAAGTGCACAAACGGCTGGGTTTAATAAAGTGCACACACACGGCTGGGTTTAATAAAGTGCACACATGGCTGGGTTTAATAAAGTGCACACACACGGCTGGGTTTAATAAAGCGCACACACGGCTGGGTTTAATAAAGTGCACACACGGCTGGGTTTAATACCATGAGCTAGTCCTCCTGCCTCTGTAGTGCTATTCTCAGCCTCTTTAAAAGAGCTTTATCAGAAATGTTTTTTGAAGTACAAAGCAATATTAGCATGCTTAAGTCACACCAGTCTTGGTAATTATGTTATAGATAAAAGGTACAATTTGTAACCTTGGTAATTATGTTATAGACTAGCACTATAATTTGTGAGCTGTGATCAGAGTCTCATAAAATATTGATATTAACCAAAAGGTAATCTGAACCAGTCTTTTGTGTAGGGACCTCCTTCATCTTCTTGAACAGTTTGAGTGTTTCAGGTTTGGTGGATGAGCAGAGAAATGCCATCACAATAGACTGGGACTAAGCAGCTGTATCCTACAGACCTGGCTACAGAGGTCTCCTGTTCAGACATTTCAGCTGGGCACTGCTGTTCAGAGATGAGTGGGTGGTCAGGGTAATGTTTACATATCAACCACACTCTGTATCCTGTGTTACCATATTTAGTAACAAAGTAAGCTGGACTTTAAGGACACCAGAGCTGTGCGTCAAAACTCTTTTTGCAAGGCAATGATCCCCAACATCCTCAGTATCAACAAGGATAAAAAAAAAAAACTTCAGGGTCTGCAAGATTCAGGGCTGGAGGATTCAGGGTCTGGATGATTCAGGGTCTGCAAGATTCAGGGCTGGAGGATTCAGGGTCTGGATGATTCAGGGCTGGAGGACTCAGGGCTGGAGGATTCAGGGTCTGGAGGATTCAGGGCTGGAGGATTCAGGGTCTGGATGATTCAGGGCTGGATGATTCAGGGTCTGGATGATTCAGGGCTGGAGGATTCAGGGTCTGATGATTCAGGGCTGTATAAAATGAACCCCTGTGGAACCTGTGAGGACCTGTGATTAATACATTTTGCTACATGTTCCCAGGTCAGTTATTCCTAACCTGTTCAATGGAAATACATAAGCTTTCAAAGGGGAGGGAAGTGGTAAATGAAAAAGTTAGATTATGTGCATGGATCACTAAACTTAATATACAGTACAAGTCTAAAATATATATATTTCTTTTTGTGTGTGTGTTAGTATAAAATGATACATTTGAGATTTCTAAATATTAATTTTTATATATTCATATTTAATTTTACAGAGACATTTTTGTTTTTAATTTTAAAAAGTTACATATTACTGTCAGCAATTGACTACTTTTTACATAAAAACTTGATCAAGGCTGTCTGAGATGAGAAGCAAGGAGCCAACCAAAGTCTGCAGAAGAACTGTGGCAAGTTCTCCAACATGCTTGGAACAACCTCCCTGCTGATTGTCTTATAGAACTGCAGGACAGAGTTGGCTATCTCAGAGAAGTGATGCAGTTTTAACACCGAAGGGTGGTCACAAAAAATATTGATTTGATTCAGTTTTTAACTATTCTGCCAAATTACTAAAATGTAATATAAAATGTACAGTACGTTTATTTAGGACCTTTCATTGAATAATTTTTGAAAGAATCTTATCTGTACAGAATGTTATACAGGTGCCCAAGACTTCTGCACAGTACTGTACCAGCTTTACAGTATAGAACTATAACACTCTAACAGGAAAAGATGTGACTCTGTTGATCTTGCACATTTATAACACAGGTTAAATTGATTCCTCTAGGGAGTTTTTCCTTGTGATTGATGCTGGACATGGTAAAGATTTAAGCATATTGTGACAAATCCTTTGTAAAATGTGGTATATAATTAAAATTTGATTACAGGCTGTTCACATGGTGATATTTTATCACCTTACTCAGCCAGTCAGTAGAGAGCACTATCTGCATGGCTTCCTAGGATGTCTACGGGGTATAATTCCCTCTGTTTCACTGCCTGAGTGAAGTGTCTATGGTGACAACGCAGCTCTGATCTAAGTGTAGTGTAACTAGTGTAGTGTTACTGTAGTGCAGTGTAACAGTAGTGTAATGCAGTGTAGTGTCACTAGTGTAGTGTTACTGTAGTGCAGTGTAACAGTAGTGTAACTACTGTAGTGTTACTGTAGTGCAGTGTAACAGTTGTGTAATGCAGTGTAGTGCAACTATAGTGGATTAACTGTGTAGTGTTACTGCAGAGTGTAGTATAGTGTTCATTCTCTCTGCCTGGTGTATATCAGACTCATGTGTTCATTCTCTCTGCCTGGTGTATATCACTCATGTGTTCATTCTCTCTGCCTGGTGTATATCAGACTCATGTGTTCATTCTCTCTGCCTGGTGTATATCAGACTCATGTGTTCATTCTCTCTGCCTGGTGTATATCAGACTCATGTGTTCATTCTCTCTGCCTGGTGTATATCAGACTCATGTGCTCATTCTCTCTGCCTGGTGTATATCACTCATGTGTTCATTCTCTCTGCCTGGTGTATATCACTCATGTGTTCATTCTCTCTGCCTGGTGTATATCAGACTCATGTGTTCATTCTCTCTGCCTGGTGTATATCACTCATGTGTTCATTCTCTCTGCCTGGTGTATATCAGACTCATGTGTTCATTCTCTCTGCCTGGTGTATATCAGACTCATGTGTTCATTCTCTCTGCCTGGTGTATATCAGACTCATGTGTTCATTCTCTCTGCCTGGTGTATATCAGACTCATGTGTTCATTCTCTCTGCCTGGTGTATACCACTCATGTGTTCATTCTCTCTGCCTGGTGTATATCACTCATGTGTTCATTCTCTCTGCCTGGTGTATATCAGACTCATGTGTTCATTCTCTCTGCCTGGTGTATATCAGACTCATGTGTTCATTCTCTCTGCCTGGTGTATATCAGACTCATGTGTTCATTCTCTCTGCCTGGTGTATATCAGACTCATGTGTTCATTCTCTCTGCCTGGTGTATATCACTCATGTGTTCATTCTCTCTGCCTGGTGTATATCAGACTCATGTGTCCATTCTCTCTGCCTGGTGTATATCAGACTCATGTGTTCATTCTCTCTG
>NC_083762.1:0-85000 GCF_963514075.1 Conger conger | reverse complement strand
GTAATTACAATGACTGAGGTGTGTCCAAACACACCGATGTACCCAGGAGCTGTCTTGTCTACCAATGTTTTTTGGCCTGTGCTAATTGTTTCCAGTTTTCCAACAGGCATAAAAAGATCACGAAGACAAGGGGAAAGTATAGCACGTGTAGAGCTAGCCCAGCCAAGATTATAAAAGTCTTGAAGTAAATGGGAACTCAATATAAACTGGTTAGCTAGTTTCTGGATGTGATGCTCTGACTTATGGTAGAACCTATGCACTTGTAAATCGCTTTGGATTAAAAGCGTCTGCCAAATGACTAAAATGTAAATGTAGCTTCAAGAAGATTTGGACATGCGCAGATTTCTTCAGTCTGAGTGATTTTACCATGGGGCTCTTTCCACGAACTATGTCAGTATCTCGGCCTAATCTCTGCATCCTGGCCGCGCTGGGGCAGTCTGCGGAGAGGCCGGTTTGAGAGTGACAAGTCGCCGCAGGGTTGGGGCGTGACAGGCGGAGGTCTGCGGAGCTGCTGCAGTTTCTTCCCGGAGGAGGGCCGCTTTCATCTCCCCGCTACTGGCGCCTTCGATAGCCTCAGATCGTCTGAGAAATCAGCGCGTTTAATAACCGCGGAGACGCAGGGTAAAGCACACTCCAAGCTCCAACTGCGCACAACACCTCTCGGAAAATTAAATGAAGCGCACTGCTGTGTATTTGTCAGTGCTAGATGTTAAAAATATATGTTTCATAAATATCATTATTTCCATCCTAACCATCGTAGGCACCGAGCACTATTCGAATACGAATCTGTGGATAAAAGTAAAATGAGCTTAATGTATCCCGGTTCTGCCACTTTCATACAGACTTTTAAACTCACTTTTTATTAAGAGGCAACATGTTAGTCAGCAACGTAAAGTCACCCTTAACCCCGCAACATCCCGTACACCGTTTCAATAACCCTGAAAACAAAGTAGTAGTAATAGTAGCCTAGAACACGGGAGAATTTTCTTAAACGACAGATTATGCATTTGAATTGCACCCAGGGAGGCGATAAAGTATTACTGAGTACCGAGAAGTAAACCGCTTGTAGGGGGACCTCCTCAAACTACAAACAAAACTATAGATTAATAATTTAAAAAATAATAATGTTTCAAATAAAATCCAGGAATTTCCCCCAGAACAGCCGTAGGAAACGCTGTCATGTATAACTAACAAGTGTCGTATTATATTCGAGTTTCAAGTTTTTGGAACAGCCATTTATTGAAACTGATTATGGAAATATTTTTCTCTTTAAAGAAGTTCGAAATTTAAGAATGTATTTGCTTATTTCTAACAATGAATTGTTATATGCAGCACTCCGTCATTCAAGAAAAGACTTGAATTTTAAATTTCAGGTCTTTCATGTACAACGTATTATAGGGTACAGGGACAGCCTAAAATATAAGCATATTGGCAGGACATATGGAATCGTGTTTATCCCACACAGATCCCTCATTATTTTCAGAATAAAGGCGATTCATGGTTAATAGGAACTTCCTTCTCACGTAAATAGCCGTAAATTAATGTTCCTTGTTTTTGTACGAGATTGCAGCCCTGGACGTATCATAACAATATTCAGGTTTCCAAACCTTCTGAACCACACAACTGAAAGCCAATCAAACCTGTCAGTGTGTTGGACACACGTTTTGGAATTGCTGTGATTGGCTGAAAGTGTAACTACCTCCTTGAAGTTCTTCCTCGTTAGTTGAGAGTCAAATTGAAGTTTGTCCTACTCTTGGATCGCAGAGAGGAAAGCGCAACTTGACAAGGTTTATTCTGTGTGCTATACTTTATCCCTGAAGTAGGGTGTTAGCTGAAATGTCTTCTCCGCTGAGTTCTTCCGACGAGGACCTTCAATCACAACCAGTGACGAAGGAGCGGAAAATTCAAGTGTCGAGTCTACCATTCAGTGTGGAGGCGCTGATGTCGGACAGACGGACGCGCTGCGACTTCACTGGTAAACCGGAGGGAGCTTTGTTTGGCACACCCCGGACACACACGTGTTTATCCATCTCCAGAGATTCCTGCAATTCCGAAGAATTTCCACAGCACTTTGTCCCGACGTCGCCCGTTAAACCTGAGGCATCGGAGCAGGACGAGTCTGTACTCTGGGTAAACAGCCAAAGCTTCTCCCCAACAACACGTAAGTGCACAAGCTCTGCCGGAGCTTGGATAACATGGATAACAATGCGAATGTGTTTTTAAAAGACATCCATGTCACACACTTGAACAGTTTCTAAAATTATTTGAATGGTGCAGATGCCACTGCCATGACTAGTTTTTATTTACACTGATCCATTGGTTTGAAACACATAGGTTACTTGCAGATGGGAACATTTCTCATGTGTTTTTGATTCACATAAAATTTAATATAATTGTAGCATCTTCCATTAACTGGCTGATTTCACACAGTACATGTTCAGTAGATAGAGTATATTTTACTCTGATAATATTTCATCCTTTTTGGTCTCAAACTCAGTTAGAGTTGATAATCACATTTCTGCGTAGGCCTAGTGATGGAAGTGTGTCATTATTAATGCCACTTCTGTCTGTATTACTGTAAAGTCACATCTGAAGCTTTCAACCTGTGGCCTATTATTACAGCAAGATGCAGCAACAATGCATGGGATCAATAATATACAACAATGACCATATCAACTCAACAGCAAGTCTGAATCAGGTCATGTAATGATATTTACAGTAAAGATATGAATCTGCTGTAGTTTAACACCATTCTGAATCAGTAATATTTCAGTATTCTGTGGAGACTCATGAAATACCCTGGAACTCAGTTTTTATATTATCCTCACTGAACAACATTAAAACAGCGCTGAACAGGCAGTTTTATGCGTTTGCATTAGATGTCAAAGTGATGCAAAATGTGTATGCACTGCCAACAGTGTTTTCCATTCTAACAGTTGTATTAAAGATCCTGTTCGCCATGCAAACAGTTATATTGAAGGTCCTGTTAATCATGCTAACCATTATATTGAAGGTCCTGTTAATCATGCTAACCGTTATATTGATATGAGATTCTGCTCTCATCGCTGTCTGGGATGGGTGTCACAGGATCTGCACTGGCGTGGTTTTCCTCCTACCTCTCTGGTCGCTCCTACCAGGTGACTTGGAGGGGCTCAGTCTCCGACCCTCACCCCCTACAAACTGGAGTCCCGCAGGGCTCAGTTCTCGGTCCTTTCCTCTTCTCTCTATACATCATGTCTCTTGGTTCTGGTATCTCTTCTCATGGCTTTTCTTACCATTCTTACGCCGATGATACCCAACTCTTTCTTTCCTTCCCCCCCGATACCCAGGTCACCACACAGATCTCTGCCTGCTTGGCTGATATCTCTGCGTGGATAACTTCCCACCACCAGAAGCTTAACCCGGCCAAGACTGAGCTTCTCTACATCCCTGCTATGTCCTCTCCGACAATCGACCTCTCACTGACTGTTGAGGACTTTGTAGCTTCCTCCTCCCATACGGCAAATAATCTTGGGGTGACTCTTGATAACAGCCTCATCCTGGCTCCACAAGTATCCTCCACTGCCAGAACCTGCAGGTTCTTCCTTTACAATATACGCCGTATCCGTCATCTCCTGACGGAGAAAGCCACCCAGCTCCTAGTCCAGGTGCTCGTCATTTCCCGCCTGGATTACTGCAACTCCCTCCTAGCCGGTCTCCCAGCTTGTGCCATCAAGCCCCTCTAGCTGGTCCAGAATGCTGCAGCCTGCCTGATCACCAGTCAGCCCAGGTCGGCTCACCCCACTCCTCATTGGCCTCCACTGGCTTCCTATTGCCGCACACATCCGATTCAAGGCCCTCGTGTTGGCATTTCAGGCTGCTAAGGGGACTGCCCCACCTTACATACAATCCTTAATCACTCCCTACTACCAGCTAGACCACTCCGGTCTGCCAGCTCTGGTCACCTTATGGTTCCCTCACTACGAGCACCCGCCTGTTTTCCGCTCTGGTTCCTCAGTGGTGGAATGACTTGCCTACCACTGTCAGGACAGCAGAATCCCTCCCCCTATTTCGATGCAGACTAAAAACACACCTTTTCAAACTGTACCTTAGTCCTCCGTCCTGATTTCCCCCGCCCCCCTTTCTGATATCCCTATCCCTCTTGTCTAACCAAAAAAAAATTAAATAAATTTGAATTGAATTGAATTGCACTTACGATGACTGTATGTTTAGAACAGCACTTCATGTGCATTTTAGGAGTTATGGATGTGTTGCTTTAACTTGTGGAAGAACCTATGCACTTGTAAATCGCTTTGGATTAAAAGCGTCTACCAAAGGACTAAAATGTAAATGTAAATGTAAATATTGAAGGTGCCGTTAGCCATGCTAACAGTTATATTGAAGGTGCCGTTAGCCATGCTAACAGTTATATTGAAGGTGCCGTTAGCCATGCTAACAGTTATATTGAAGGTGCCGTTAGCCATGCTAACAGTTATATTGAAGGTGCCGTTAGCCATGCTAGCAGTTATATTGATGGTGCCATTAGCCATGCTAACTGTTATATTGAAGGTGCCATTAGCCATGCTAATGCCTGTAATGCCTGTGTCCCCAGGACAGCTCGCTCCCAGCTCCTGCTCCCTGCGGAAGCACAAGACCAACAGGAAGCCGCGGACGCCCTTCACCACCTCCCAGCTCCTGGCCCTGGAGCGAAAGTTCCGTCAGAAGCAGTACCTGTCCATTGCGGAGCGGGCCGAGTTCTCGGGGGCGCTCAGCCTGACCGAGACGCAGGTGAAGATCTGGTTCCAGAACCGCCGCGCCAAAGCCAAGAGGCTGCAGGAGGCAGAGCTGGAGAAGCTCAAGATGGCCGCCAGGCCGCTGCTGCCCCCGGGGTTCTCCATCCCGTTCCCCCTCCGCCCACCCGCCACCGCACTCTACAGACAGGCCTACTTTCACCGACCCATGGTGCCACTCACACCCACCGCCCTCTACGCCACGCCCATCAGCTACAGCATGTACCACCTGTCCTGAGTCCGTCAGCGGAGAACCTCACCTGGGGCCTGTGTGATAGAACTACAGAACATACCAGAGACCGGTAGAACACACCTGAGCCCATCCTACAGGTACAACACACCTGAGCCCATCCTACAGGTACAACACACCTGAGCCCATCCTACAGGTACAACACACCCCTCCTATAGAGTCTCTCGGAAAGTGCTTCAGCTGGGATCTAAGATGCCAAATTAAAATATGATATAATGGTGGCCCATTTTCATGTAATTATTTCCTTCTGCATTGTCTTTTGCACTTGTATTGTCTTTCATTGCAGTGCAATGTTTCCTCTGTAGTGTTTGTCTGTAACAGAACTGGGTCATAAAGCTCTGTCAGCAGTGCACTCTCGGGACTGGTGTAATTATATTTATAATGAAAATGCAATAATCTTTTAAATACTCAAAGCAGTAAGTGTTGCGATTCAATTAACCACTCAAGTTGTTTTTTTCCATTTATTTTGGATTAATTTCACCACGACAGATTTAATATAGTTGTTACAGAAATATGCATTTATAATGTGAAGTTTTTTGTATTTTGGTTACAGGTGGGATGCCAGTAAATTCTCCACTCAGCACTTATTCAATTTCCGGTCTAAAACTCAAAAAGATAACATTCCTTGGTTTTAAAATGTAATTGAAATTTGACTCGCATTAAATGTTGGAGATTTACTGGAATGATGAAAACGTATTCATAGCATGTGTAGAAAGACCTGTCTTATATGTAACATATCCATTATTGCCTGAAAGTGCCTTTGAAAGGACCAGTTCTGTAAAGTTTTATAAATATTGTCAAAGATAATCTTCATATATTTCTTATTAGATATTAAATTAAATTGTCTCTAACCAGATCACCATTTGGCTCATTTAAAGTTTTTCCCTTATGAATGTGAACCTGAGCACTTTTAGGGCTACACATTTTTCAAAATGTATTCATACAGCACCACTAAAGTACTTTCTACAAATGCAAGGCGGGCATAAGCATTTGCAAATCAATTGTATAGCACTTATCCAAAGTCAGACGCAGGGAGGCTGCCCCAGGGTTAATATGTGTGTGCCTCCCTGTGTCTGATGCCCTAACCCTGGGGCAGCCTCCCTGTGTCTGATGCCCTAACCCTGGGGCAGCCTCCCTGTGTCCGATGCCCTAACCCTGGGGCAGCCTCCCTGTGTCTGAGGCCCTAACCCTGGGGCAGCCTCCCTGTGTCTGAGGCCCTAACCCTGGGGCAGCCTCCCTGTGTCTGATGCCCTAACCCTGGGGCAGCCTCCCTGTGTCTGATGCCCTAACCCTGGGGCAGCCTCCCTGTGTCTGATGCCCTAACCCTGGGGCAGCCTCCCTGTGTCTGATGCCCTAACCCTGGGGCAGCCTCCCTGTGTCTGATGCCCTAACCCTGGGGCAGCCTCCCTGTGTCTGAGGCCCTAACCCTGGGGCAGCCTCCCTGTGTCTGATGCCCTAACCCTGGGGCAGCCTCCCTGTGTCCGATGCCCTAACCCTGGGGCAGCCTCCCTATGTCTGATGCCCTAACCCTGGGGCAGCCTCCCTGTGTCTGATGCCCTAACCCTGGGGCAGCCTCCCTGTGTCTGATGCCCTAACCCTGGGGCAGCCTCCCTGTGTCCGATGCCCTAACCCTGGGGCAGCCTCCCTATGTCTGATGCCCTAACCCTGGGGCAGCCTCCCTGTGTCTGATGCCCTAACCCTGGGGCAGCCTCCCTGTGTCTGATGCCCTAACCCTGGGGCAGCCTCCCTGTGTCTGAGGCCCTAACCCTGGGGCAGCCTCCCTGTGTCTGATGCCCTAACCCTGGGGCAGCCTCCCTATGTCTGATGCCCTAACCCTGGGGCAGCCTCCCTGTGTCTGATGCCCTAACCCTGGGGCAGCCTCCCTGTGTCTGAGGCCCTAACCCTGGGGCAGCCTCCCTGTGTCTGAGGCCCTAACCTTAACCCTTGTGCAATGTGATTCAGTTGTGTGTATGGCCCCCGCGTGCCTGTACGCATTCCTGACAACATCTGGGCATGCTCCTGATGAGTTGGCAGACGGTGTCCAGGGGTTCTCCCCCCAGACCTGGATCAGGGCATCAGTGAGCTCCTGGACAGTCTGTGGTGGTACTTGGCGGCTTTGGATGCACCGATATATAACATCCCATAGGTGCTCAATTGGATTTATGTCAAGGGAACGTGAGGGCCTGTCAATGGCATCAATGCCTTCCTCATCCAGGAACTGCCTACACACTCTGGCTCAGGTCTGTGCGACCCCCCAAGGATATGCTTCCCTGGACTACCTGTGCAACCTGATTGGGCTGCAGGTACCGCCTCATGCCACCAGTAGTGACAAGGACACGAGCAGAACACAAAACTAGAGAAGAATCAGTCAGGAAGGATAAGGTGAGAGCTGTCTGTGGTTACCACATGCAAAACCATTACCTTTTTGGGGGTTGTCTTGCTTTTGCATCTCCATTGCACCTGTTGTCACTTTCATTTGCACCAAAGCAGGTGACATTGATTCACAATCACTTGTGCTTCCTAAATGGAAAGATTGATCTTTTACTTAAACAAAAAAAAAAAAAATTCAAAGGTATTCAATATCATTCACATTTGTGACTCAAAGTAATACAATTTTATACGGTTTCATTAAAATAAGATGCAATATTAAATGGAAGCTATTCTGTGCCATATTTGAAATTATGAAATGACCACGACTAATAATGAAAACTGAGAACACAAATGAACAAAAGCCCACATCATATATTATGAAAACTTAACACGTGAATTAACAAACCATCACATTGCATGCAAACTCAAAACTAACTAACAAAAGGCCGCATGTGATTTGATTTGATTAAAGTGGTGTTTATTTGATTTTTAAAAAGATCCACCTTGTATCATTCATCACAACGGCACACAAATGTCAGTGAAAAGCCCCGCCCATGGATGCAGATCCATGTTTCGGCTCTCAACGTTTCCTTTGGAGCCGGACGAAAATACAGGCAGTTCAAAAACAGCTCAAGCTAGTAGCCTGTCAGACCAGCTCCGTAATCAATGATTTGACCAGCTCCGTAATCAATGGTTTTACCAGCTCAACCTAGAAATATAGGCTACAGATTTCACCTCTGTGTAACTGCTCTCTGTGTGAATGCTCCAGAGGAAGCTTGGATTCCTGTTTCCCTGCAATGGGGCACGCTGATATGGTTTGAATGCACTTACATTTGGTCTCTCTGCTCATCCCTGTCTGACACTCCCTCTGGTGGACACGAGGAGGAATGAAATCTGTATGAGGTGTGAAAACTTCAGGTTAAGCCCCATCACTTCTGTTCTGAGGTAGACAGTATAAACAACCCTTAACCTTTTTTTTCCAATAATCATTTGACAATTTCAGAACTTCTGATTATTCTGACATTTTGGGGCATTTTACTCCCATTTAATTAGTAAGAGCTGTGTTTCACTTTGGCATATATTTGTGAGGGGTGGGGAAATTAAAGGTGCTTTTTTTGTACCTTAATTGCTCATTCTCTGTAAAGCGTCTTTGTGATGTGTCCCTAAAAGCACGGTACAGATGAACTGAAATGGAAAAGATGCCTTCAATTATAACTACTGATATGCTAGAAAAGGAATGAGAGAATTGATCATCATATGTAAAGACTTTATTTTACTTTAAGTTGAGTGTGTAGGATTCTCTCCATGCTCCCTAAGGGCTTAGAGAAGGTTCTCAGGGGAAGAGGTTGAGCTGGTTGAAACACAGTAAAAGTAAATCTATGTTTACATCTCACCAGACCGAATAGTCTAAAGTAATTGATTTTAAAGTAATCTGATTTATATAGCAGGGAGATACTCACTCACTGGGTCTCTATCAAACATTATGTAAAGCACTTTGTAACTTCTGTTTGGTGCTTCATAAATAAAGATCTATCTATCAAGGGCAGTCTGGGTGCATGGTTTTCATACAACCTGATTGATACTTAATTAATGCTCTTCAAACAAGACTGTCAAAACCTTTATTAAATCTACCCTCAATGATAGATACTTACAGTGATGAGGGGGAAACTCCCCTCAACCACCATCACCTGGGTAATTTACACCAGAACACTAACCACACACTCACTGAGGTGGAGACTGAGAGAACAATGTTTTTGCCAAGAGCCACGGTTGGGAATTTAGCCTGGACACCAGGGAACCCCCTACTCTTTGCAAAGAGTGTCATGGGATATTTAATGACCACAGTGAGTCAGGAGCATCTCTTACAGTACAGTGTCCTCATCACTGTGCTGGGGCATTAGGGATAATTTGACCAGAGGGGAGATCGCCCCCTACTGGCTACCCACACCACTTCCAGCAGCAACTTGGTTTCCCCAGGAGGTCTCCCATCAAAGTAACCAAGCCCACCTAACCAAGCCCACACCTGCGTAGCTTCAGCCATTTACTAACCGAGCCCACACCTGCTTAGCTTCAGCTATTTGGCAGGAGCACGGTGGGGTGGCTGCTGGCTGGCTGCAATGCCCTTCATCCCTACAGTCTGAGCAGCAAATTCAACAAAACGTCAATAACAACAGTAAACACTCAGATGTACTGAAAATTGTCACGTTTAGGGTTCGCCCCATGATTCCAGCTGCACAGCCAGCTACACCCTCCTGCTACACCCTCCTACTACAACAAAACGTGCCAGGGGACCTTGCTACAGCGAGCGGGACCTTGTTACAGCAAGCGGAGCACCCCACATCAGTGCTACTCCACCCCATCAGTGCTACTACACCCCATCAGTGCTACTCCACCCCATCAGTGCTACTCCACCCCATCAGTGCTACTCCACCCCATCAGTGCTACTCCACCCCATCAGTGCTACTCCACCCCATCAGTGCTACTCCACCCCATCAGTGCTACTCCACCCCATCAGTGCTACTCCACCCCATCAGTGCTACTCCACCCCATCAGTGCTACTCCACCCCATCAGTGCTACTCCACCCCATCAGTGCTACTCCACCCCATCAGTGCTACTCCACCCCATCAGTGCTACTCCACCCCATCAGTGCTACTCCACCCCATCAGTGCTACTACACCCCATCAGTGCTGCTACACCACATCAGTGCTACTCCACCCCATCAGTGCTGCTCCACCCCATCAGTGCTACTCCACCCCATCAGTGCTACTCCACCCCATCAGTGCTACTCCACCCCATCAGTGCTACTCCACCCCATCAGTGCTACTCCACCCCATCAGTGCTGCTCCACCCCATCAGTGCTCTCTCCCAACAGGCTCTTGGTAAATGGCCTAAACGGTATAAGATATTAGGATTTTCTGCATAATTTACCATTCCTGAAAAGAGTTAAGTCCAGAAAAACACTGACTGATGCTCAATTTTAAATGTTAAACACTGAAACACATGATTATGGGAGCAGAATGTCTCATTTGTTTGACTTTTGTTTGATTTTAATATCACAGCTGGCAGGCAGTGTGTGCTGTATTAGCGCTACAGTGTGTAATGAGAGCTTAGGCTTTAGTGAGGCTAAAGGGGTGAGAACCAGGCAGACAGCCGTCTCCCTGCCAGAAGAATGGAGTCGCGGTTAATTCTTTTAAAATTGCGTGGAGTTAAGGAAGCTATTAGGCATTGTGCTCAGAGCCCACAGAAAGTTCGCTTGTAAATAGTTTGCTTTGTAATGGGCTTAAACCTGCCTGCATTTTATCCTCATGCCTGTGGTCTGCAGAAGCTAATTAAACAGTGTAATTACAGGACACTTCACAGCATATGAGCCCCTCGCTGAGGCATCAAGGTTATAATCTTTTTATAATCTATAATCTCCACCGGCATCAGAATGTGAAAAAAGCCGCTGAAACACATCTTACAGCAAATTTAAAAACATTTTTGAACAATAGCTCAAGTATGCTGGAACAAGGTAATCTCACGCATTGGCTACTACTAAAGAAATCTGCATGTGGCTATTCTTTTTAAAGGTGACACCACTTTGATTTCCTATCTAAATTACACAGTGCAGCTATCTTTGCTCACCTTAGCATTTGGGATTTGTGACTCCAAGACCTTTTCTTTTACCTGCAAAATAACAGTGTCAGTAAATTAATTACCTTTTATCAGTGTCTTAATGCCCAACTGCAAATGTCATTCACTCTTCTCACACAATTTATCCTTCTCACATATGTGTTTGGGTCTTTACTGGGCTGTACTCTGTCCATCATACCAAGAGCAATACACAATCACAGCCACAGCCTTAATGCACACACACTTTACACACACTAACACGCTGTAATACACTGTAACACACATTCAATACACAATCACAGCCACAGCCTTAATGCACACACACTTAACACACAATAACACGCTGTAATACACTGTAACACACATTCAATACACAATCACAGCCACAACCTTAATGCAAATGGAAGACAGAATACAGCTGGGTATATAATAAGAAGAATAAGAATAAGAATCTGTAACGCAGATCATTGTTCAATTAATAAAGCTGTAATGGCAGTATTGTTATGTCTTTTGATACACTGTTGGTTTTGTAGACCTACTTTCTACACATTTCAGTGTTCATTGGCTCAGGAGGTAACAGCAGTCATCTGGCAATTGGAGTATTGCCGGTTCGATCCCGCCCGGGGTGTGTCAAAGTGTCCCTGAGCAAGACACCTGACCCCTAATTACTCCTGACTACTACTGGTTAATGCCTTGCATGACAGCCAATCACCGTTGGTGTGTGAGTGTGTGCAAATGGGTGAATGAGAAGCATCAATTGTACAGCACTTTTGGAAAGGTGCTATATAAATGCAGACATTTGCATTTACCATTTATATTGTGGAATTACTCTGCACATCAGGTTGGGAGAGACCACACATTACACACAAATACACACTGTAACGCGTACTGTTACACACACTGTAACACACACTAAAATACTGTAATACGCACTGTAATGCACTAATACACACACTGCAACACATTGTAACACACTGTAACACACAAACATGCTGTAATACACTGTTGCACTAACATGCCGTAATACACTGTAACACACTAACATGCTGTAATACACTGTAACACACACTAACATGCCGTAATACACTGTAACACACTAACATGCCGTAATACACTGTAACACACACTAACATGCTGTAATACACTGTAACACACTAACATGCCGTAATACACTGTAACACACACTAACATGCTGTAATACACTGTAACACACACAAACATGCTGTAATACACTGTTGCACTAACATGCTTTAACACACTGTAGCACACACTAACATGCCGTAATACACTGTAACACACACTAACATGCCGTAATACACTGTAACACACTAACATGCCGTAATACACTGTAACACACACTAACATGCTGTAATACACTGTAGCACACACTAACATGCCGTAATACACTGTAACACACACTAACAAACTGTAAGACACTGTAACACACACTAACATGCTGTAATACACTGTAGCACACACTAACATGCCGTAATACACTGTAACACACACTAACATGCTGTAATACACTGTAGCACACACTAACATGCCGTAATACACTGTAACACACACTAACATGCTGTAATACACTGTAACACACACTAACATGCTGTAATACACTGTAACACACACTAACATGCCGTAATACACTGTAACACACACTAACATGCTGTAATACACTGTAACACACGCTAACATGCTGTAATACACTGTAACACACTAACATGCTGTAATACACTGTAACACACACTAACATGCCGTAATACACTGTAACACACACTAACATGCTGTAATACACTGTAACACACTAACATGCTGTAATACACTGTAACACACTAACATGCTGTAATACACTGTAACACACACTAACATGCCGTAATACACTGTAACACACACTAACATGCTGTAATACACTGTAACACACTAACATGCTGTAATACACTGTAACACACTAACATGCTGTAATACACTGTAACACACTAACATGCTGTAATACACTGTAACACACTAACATGCTGTAATACACTGTAACACACACTAACATGCCGTAATACACTGTAACACACACTAACATGCTGTAATACACTGTAACACACACTAACATGCCGTAATACACTGTAACACACACTAACATGCTGTAATACACTGTAACACACGCTAACATGCTGTAATACACTGTAACACACTAACATGCTGTAATACACTGTAACACACACTAACATGCTGTAATACACTGTAACACACACTAACATGCTGTAATACACTGTAACACACACTAACATGCTGTAATACACTGTAGCACACACTAACATGCTGTAATACACTGTAACACACACTAACATGCTGTAATACACTGTAACACACTAACATGCTGTAATACACTGTAACACACACTAACATGCTGTAATACACTGTAACACACACTAACATGCCGTAATACACTGTAACACACACTAACATGCCGTAATACACTGTAACACACACTAACATGCTGTAATACACTGTAACACACACTAACATGCTGTAATACACTGTAACACACTAACATGCTGTAATACACTGTAACACACACTAACATGCTGTAATACACTGTAACACACTAACATACTGTAATACACTGTAACACACACTAACATGCTGTAATACACTGTAGCACACACTAACATGCTGTAATACACTGTAACACACACTAACAAACTGTAATACACTGTAACACACACTAACATGCTGTAATACACTGTAACACACTAACATACTGTGATACACTGTAACACACACTAACATGCTGTAATACACTGTAACACACTAACATACTGTGATACACTGTAACACACACTAACATGCTGTAATACACTGTAACACACACTAACATGCTGTAATACACTGTAGCACACACTAACATGCTGTAATACACTGTAGCACACACTAACATACTGTAATACACTGTAACACACACTAACATGCTGTAATACACTGTAACACACACTAACATGCTGTAATACACTGTAACACACACTAACATGCTGTAATACACTGTAACACACACTAACATGCTGTAATACACTGTAACACACGCTAACATGCTGTAATACACTGTAACACACACTAACATGCTGTAATACACTGTAACACACACTAACATGCTGTAATACACTGTAACACACACTAACATGCTGTAATACACTGTAACACACACTAACATGCTGTAATACACTGCAACACACACTAACATGCTGTAATACACTGTAACACACAATAACATGCTGTAATACACTAACACACACTAACATGCTGTAATACACTGTAACACAATAATACGCTGTAATACACTGTAACATACTAACCTGCTGTAATACACTGTAACACACTAACATGCTGTAATACTCTGTAGCACACACTAACATGCGGTCATACACTGTAACACACACTAACATGCTGTAATACACTGTAACACACACTAACATGCTGTAATACACTGTAAAACACTAATGCGCTGTAATACACTGTAACACATTTATCCCCTGGACCACAATACTGTGGGTTTTCTTTTCCGTTTAAAAAATATAGAATTTGTTTTTGAACCATGTAATTAATATTGTATTTACATGAGTTTACCTTTAAACCTAAATTATATTATGAAAAAATAAATTACTGCAGTTACCTTGTTCTAGTCACAAATTAGTTTTAGTCCTGCATGATTTCCCCCCCAGAGAGGATGTTACCCTCTAGCAGCATAGTTTTTAAGGGCACTTTGGTATATGATGGTAGCGCTGATGTTGGAGAGGAATGAAATCTGGGTTCAGCCAGCGTTTCTCTGCCTGTTACCCCACCAGCAGGGAAACCTAAACAAACACTCCAACCATCATTTTACAGAGTTAGCGCCATTCTTTATAGTTAGCAGCATTCTGCAGAGAACACCTCCAGTCTCCTCTTTACCTAATTCTGCTGTCCCTGCCAGAAACACAGCTTAACCAGAACATTCTGCCATGATGTTCTCACTGCGCTCATTCTAACCAGCGCCAAGCACAATGCCACAGTATTCCTGCAACATTTACAGAATGCCTCAGCTTTGTAGCAGAAGGGGAGTGCCTAGGGCCTGGGGTTGCGTGTGAAAGATGCAGATTAGGTGTGTAAGACTATGAATAGGTGTATGAATTGGCCGGGCCCCTAATTCAATTACTTTCACTTCAAAACTGAAGGTTCCACTTCAAAGCTACATAAACACTTCTTAATTATGCTTATCCTCCATTTCATATTAGAGTGCAGAATGATTCGACTTTATGGCAAAGTCATGAACTCATTCTGTGATTTGTTTGGCCCTCTACAACTCGCTCGTAATTGCATCTTGTGTGAAGTACACTGGTACATTCAGTTCTGCGCTGAAATGAAAATGTTGGACTACAGCAATGAGAAGTGCTGAGATAGGAGATTGCAGCACAAGGGTGCAGGACTGGTCTTCCGAGCTATAAAGCATTTTTTAGACACCACTGGCACTGAACTTTGATTGCGCATAGACAAAAGTATTAATTTTTTTTTCTCCAAACATAATTCATTTTTGTCAACATTGAACAAACTGAAAAATTCATAGTTTAAGACGCGTGCCATATGAATCCAAACTTTGGTTTAATTCATATAATCAAAGACTCCCCCTGCTCATTGTTAATTTGGCCCCTTGCCACAGGGGTTCCCCAGGGCTCAGTACTGGGCCTGCTTCTTTTCTCCCTTTACACTAGATCCCTTGGCCCTGTTATTACTGCTCATGGTCTGTCCTACCACTACTACACTGATGATACCCAACTCTTCTTCTCATTCCTACCATCTGACACAGGTTTCAGCCTGCACCTCTGCTTGCTTGAGTGACATCCAGAGCTGGATGGACAACCACTATCTAAAGCTCAACCGAGGTAAGACTGAAATGATCTTCGTTCCTGCTCTAGGCTCTATTCATCTGGATCTCTCCATTTCCCTCGAGGATACCACACTCATGCCATCACCCAGTGCAAGGAACCTCGGCGTGGTGATGGACAGCAGACTGTCCCTCTCCGAGAACATTGCGGCGGTGACCCGGTCATGCAGGTTCTTCCTAGACAACATCCGGAGAATCCGCCCCTTTCTCACCCCCTACTCGACCCAGCTCCTGGTCTAAGCGATGGTTTTGTCCCACCTGGACTACTGCAACTCTCTCCTGGCTGGCCCTCATGTTACCCCCCTGCTTACTTCCCTCCACTGGCTGCCTGTCATGGCTCGCATCAAATTCAAAACATTGGTGCTTTCAAGTTGCGCTACAAGTGATACTAAAACTCTGCATTTGAAGAGATCTCTAGGGATTGTGAGAATAGGGATTGTGATTGTGGTTGGAAGGAAAACCAGCATACACAGGGGGCCCCAGTGGGACCTCTGGCCCAGTCAGTTTGTGTGCAGTGTTCTATTAGTTCCCAGTAGGTGGAGCTGTTGTGCCACTCAGAGATGCTGTTCTGAAATGTAAAGTGAAAATACATGCTTAAACCAGGTATTGCCTGCTGTGGTTAAGTGGCTTTAAAATAAATAATGTTAGTGTGAGTTCAGGACACAAACCTCCAATTGCAGACAGACACAGCCTATTCTCTCTGTCTCGGGGGTCTGTGAGGATAGTGGAGGGCGGGGCGGGGCGGGGCAGTACCACCCTCAGTTCTGTGGGAAAAAATATAATAGGTGCTTTTGATCAAAGTGGATATAATTTCTAAGACACTATCTACATTCAGGAATTTAAGTGTGACTGTGTGTGCATTTGTCAGAAGAAGATGCTTTACATAGTAACAGAAGGGGAAGAAACATGGGAAATCATCCCTGAGCCCCCAAATAGCATATGAGGTAAACAATTCCCTAGAAGGAGAAAAGCCCTCAAACAGTGGCGACATCATTCTGTAACTGGATCTTGGACTTGACGGACCGACCTCAGCCAGTCTGACTCAGCAACCACTCATCCTCCACCCGACCCAGACTGCGGTGCTGAGCCCCCTCCTGTATGCCCTCCTCACCCATGAGTGTACCTACTCATGCGTCTAAGCTCGCAGATGATGCTGGTCCTGGGACTGATCTCAGACAATGACAAGCTATACTACAGAGAAGAGGTGGACAGCCTAGTGAGGTGATGCACTGAGAACAATCTGGTCCTCAACACAAAAAAGACCAAATAACTCATTACAGACCCCAGGAGGTCCAGTCCCATGAACGGGGATACAGTGGCAGGGTCTCCAGCTTTATGTCTTTGGGGGGTAACATCGCAGAGGATCTCTCTCGCTGGTTGGGAGAGCACAGCAGTGCTTGTGCTACCTGAAGAGGCTGATAAGAGCTAATCTGGCCCAAAAGCTGCTGGTGAACTTCTCCCGAGGCCCTGTGGAGTACATACTCACATACTCACATACTGCATCACTGCAGGGTATGACAGCTGCACTGTGGAGTACATACTCACATACTCACATACTGTATTAGCACATTTAGAGTCAGTCACATTTAGATCAGTTTTGAGGCTGCTGCTTCCTAAGGTACAGGTAGAGTCCAGATCTGAGCCCGTTTAACCCTTTGTGTCCTAACTCATGTGTCCAGAGACTGTGTTTTTATTACTTTGATTATGACATTTAATTGAATTACTGGACAGATAAACAATCATGTACCACTTCACTGCAGTTAAACTCAGGATAGTCATTTCTGACCCAGAGGTCAACATCAGTGCTAAACTCAACATTCAATGGCAGTGGTCTCCAACCCCAACATAGTACACCTCATTCAACAGCTAGAGCTGGGCTGCCCTACCCTGTTCCTGGAGATCTACCATCCTGTAGGTTTTCACTCCAACCCTAACAGAGTACACCTCATTCAACAGCTAGAGCAGGGCTGCCCTACCCTGTTCCTGGAGATCTACCATCCTGTAGGTTTTCACTCCAACCCTAACAGAGTACACCTCATTCAACAGCTAGAGCAGGGCTGCCCTACCCTGTTCCTGGAGATCTACCATCCTGTAGGTTTTCACTCCAACCCTAACAGAGTACGCCTCATTCAACAGCTAGAGCTGGGCTGCCCAACCCTGTTCCTGGAGATCTACCATCCTGCAGGATTTCACTCCAACCCTAACAGAGTACATCTCATTCAACAGCTAGAGCTGGGCTGCCCAACCCTGTTCCTGGAGATCTACCATCCTGTAGGATTTCACTCCAACCCTAACAGAGCACACCTCATTCAACAGCTAGAGCTGGGCTGCCCAACCCTGTTCCTGGAGATCTACCATCCTGTAGGATTTCACTCCAGCCCTAACAGAGTACATCTCATTCAACAGCTAGAGCTGGGCTGCCCAACCCTGTTCCTGGAGATCTACCATCCTGTAGGATTTCACTCCAACCCTAACAGAGCACACCTCATTCAACAGCTAGAGATCTCATAGAGCTGCTGATTGGTCTTCAGCTGAGCCAAATTAGGGTAGAAATAAAAACCTACATGGTAGATTTCCAGGACATGGGTTGGTCACCACTGTTCAAACATGTAATGATATAACTTTTCTGGTGACATTTCATGGTCAGTTCCTGAATGTAGATTTCTGACTGGGAGGCAGAATTCATTTAGCATATTAACACAGTCCACCAGTGCGTTTCAGCTTCAAATAACAACAGCCCTTTGGTTACCTTTTAAGTCCAGTCCCCTTGGGAACCACCATTCAGGCCAAACACGTTTTTTCTTGATTAAGCCGGATTGCTTTAATGTCGGGAAACATCTTGTGGCTGTGGGTGACATTAATGAGCTCTCAGGGAGACTGAAACAATTTAAATGTAATTTATTTACACAGTGTTTCTCAGGACCATGTCACTCTGAATGCTTACTAACGCTGAGTAACTAGGTTATCGATGGCCAGCCTAAAAAGCTTTAAAACTTCATTAGAGAGAGGAGGTCAATAAAGTGCAGAAAACCCCTGAGGGATCAGGCCTCGTCTAAGCAGCAGGTGCCAAACTGAAAAGCAGGTAAAACGAAAGATTCTGTATGACGTGAGTTTACTGATGCCACAAAGTTCTGCTTCAATCCCTCAAATACCTCAAATACCCCTAATTATCTCTGAAAGAAACATAACCAGAAAAGGTTAAGGACAGAGACAATGCTATAAAATGGGTCTAATATCAAATTCTTCATTTAGACCTTCAGGTGAAAGGGTGCCCAATGTGCAGATCGAATAGATTTAACAGAGCTTGGTGCTAAACTAGTAAATACAGTAATACACCATAGTTTTCAAGATTTCTTAAATATGATGAAATATAACCCAATCATCTACCTATAGATCTTGTGCATACACAGCATTAAATACAGAATTCCCATCACTTCTGAGTCTTCAGCATATTGAACTGGCTGTGTTTTTGTCATGTCATTACATTACATTACATTAACAGTATTTGACTCTCTTATCCAGAGCAATCATCAGATGTTTCATCAAGTGCAAACTATGTCAATAACGTGACTAGTTATTATTGATCCTTAAAACCTGTTAACATAACATTTACATTAACATAAGATGCACCCACACATGGAGAAAATGAATCCTTTTCAATTAATCTAGTTTTTAACAAAAAGATTTTAAGGTTAAGCCAGGTTTCCTGATTTCCACACTTTTTATTGAAAGCAGCAGATGGTTTGTTATTCCTGTCATAATTACCTGCAGCCCCTCTAGCAGAGATAATCCACTCATCAAAGCACTGTAATTATCTCACTGTAATTATCTCCCACTGCACCCCTCACAAGCACCACATTGGCAATCTATTCCACTCCCTGCTTTCATTTCATGTTAAAAATCATTTCTGTAAATCACTCATGAATATTAATCCTCCCTACTCAGGAAATTATGTCAAATTCACTTGTAAAGTTTTGAAAACACCCAATTAATCAGAAACAGCTGAGAAGCCAACTGTCCAAATACTTTTGGCTTTGTTTAAAAAGTAATATAATTCTACAGAGATCATCTGACATGGCTACAAATACGCATTGTGTGTGTGTGTTCATATGCGTGTTCGTGTGTGTGTGTGTGTGTGTGTGTGTGTGCGTGCATGTGTATGTGCACGTGTTTTCATATGCATGTCCGTGTGTGTGCGTGTTCACATGCGCGTGTTAAATCTAAATATCAGTGATCCAGCGGGAGCCAGACAGTGCTGTCTGTGAAAGTGAAATTTGCAGAAGAAATGCTCCCTTTTGCTTTTAAATTTTAAATAGTAATTTGAGTTACTATAAGGACGTTTTTACCTTATAGTATTTTTATCTTGGGTCATGGCACCATAAACAACTTAAGATCAAATCTAGTGGTAATTTAATGTATTTACACTTTGGCAGCATTCATACTCTGGCCTAATACTCTATAATTACCTTTATGAGTGTCACAGACTGAGCTATGACACGCAGGCAGCATTTCCACTTCCATTATCAATACTGTCTTCATACTGTTTGATTATTCCACTTCCATTATCAATACTGTCTTCATACTGTTTGATTATTCCACTTCCATTATCGATACTGTCTTCATACTGTTTGATTATTCCACTTCCATTATCAATACTGTCTTCATACTGTTTGATTATTCCACTTCCATTATCAATACTGTCTTCATACTGTTTGATTATTCCACTTCCATTATCAATACTGTCTTCATACTGTTTGATTATTCCACTTCCATTATCAATACTGTCTTCATACTGTTTGATTATTCCACTTCCATTATCGATACTGTCTTCATACTGTTTGATTATTCCACTTCCATTATCAATACTGTCTTTATACTGTTTGATTATTCCACTTCCATTATCAATACTGTCTTCATACTGTTTGATTATTCCACTTCCATTATCAAAACTGTCTTCATACTGTTTGATTATTCCACTTCCATTATCAATACTGTCTTCATACTGTTTGATTATTCCACTTCCATTATCAATACTGTCTTCATACTGTTTGATTATTCCACTTCCATTATCGATACTGTCTTCATACTGTTTGATTATTCCACTTCCATTATCAATACTGTCTTTATACTGTTTGATTATTCCACTTCCATTATCAATACTGTCTTCATACTGTTTGATTATTCCTCTTCCATTATCAATACTGTCTTCATACTGTTTGATTATTCCACTTCCATTATCAATACTGTCCTCATACTGCTTTGCATTACCGGTTTACCGTCATTAAGCACCATTACCTTCACTTTAACTTACATCAAACGAACAACGTTGTTTTATAATGCGGGGAAAGCCCTACGGCATTTCGTAAGCAAAGAATGCTTGAAAATCCTCGAATGCAAAATATTCAGTATATATGCTTTGTGGTGTATGTTCACCCTTAATCTGTTTAAGTTCTGTCTGGAATCAACAAATGCAAACATTCACATTGGCTGTAAAAAATATCATTTAGTGGTTAAAAATATTATAACTCAGTTTCACACCACCGTCGACTATACGTATACTTCCTGGCTCACTTGGGAAACCGTGCGGCCATACCACTGCGTGGACGTAGGGGTGTTTTGTGGGCTACAGGTGGTCTAGACCACGTAGACAGGGGTGTTTTAATGTAAATTACAATTTATTACAATCTACACTGAGTGGTCTGGGTGAAAGGGAAGTGCTGAATATGTTTGTTTGTTTGTTTGTTTGTTTTGTGGTTGCTCATTTTATTATTCTGTAAGAACTATGTTGTTAGTTAATTGAATTAATATTGGTAGAGTTGGCATTACCCAGTGGTTGGGGCTACAGCTAGCCTTACGCCCCATGGCCAGAGTATGGGGCGCATTGCCAAGTGAGAGGTATGGTCCAATGGTAAAGTTGGTAAGTCTTTGGTTTTTGTACAGCTTATTTATTTATGTGTCCTGATTTTTGCACTGAAAATATCTGCACTTCTCAAGAAAAAAAAGAAAAAGAAAAAAAAGACACCTCTTTATAAATGATCTTGCCTCATCTGTTGCCTCTGCCGCTGGCTATCCTGTTGCCCTGAGTATGAGCTGGAATGTAACTCTACTTGTGTCAGTTATTACAGTAATATGGTTTTTCTGTGCCACTATTACCCCAGACCTGCTTTAGGAGGGTTCAGGCCAGGATCTCTTAAACTCACACACACACACACACACATTCACAGTACCCTCTTACACACACACTGTAGCCTGGTACACACACGTGTGTTAGGATGAGGGTCTTAGCACCTCCCTGGTGGAATAAGCACCTTGATGTTGTTGATGATGACCCTAACCCTAACCCTAAGGATGCATTTTGAATTAATGAAGGGCTATGCTATTTATTACACTAATTCTTGAAACTAAATCTTTTATCATCAGAAATTTTATTTATCATAATGATCATGCTTATCTGATGATTATGGGCAGCAACGTAGTGGTTAAGGTACATGACTGGGGCAGCCTGTAGTGTAGTGGTTAAGGTACATGACTGGGGCAGCCTGTAGTGTAGTGGTTAAGGTACATGACTGGGGCAGCCTGTAGTGTAGTGGTTAAGGTACATGACTGGGGCAGCCTGTAGTGTAGTGGTTAAGGTACATGACTGGGGCAGCCTGTAGTGTAGTGGTTAAGGTACATGACTGGGGCAGCCTGTAGTGTAGTGGTTAAGGTACATGACTGGGGCAGCCTGTAGTGTAGTGGTTAAGGTACATGACTGGGGAAGCCTGTAGCCTAGTGGTTAAGGTACATGACTGGGGCAGCCTGTAGTGTAGTGGTTAAGGTACGTGACTAGGGCAGCCTGTAGTGTAGTGGTTAAGGTACATGACTGGGGCAGCCTGTAGCCTAGTGGTTAAGGTACATGACTGGGGCAGCCTGTAGCCTAGTGGTTAAGGTACATGACTGGGGCAGCCTGTAGTGTAGTGGTTAAGGTACATGACTGGGGCAGCCTGTAGTGTAGTGGTTAAGGTACATGACTGGGGCAGCCTGTAGTGTAGTGGTTAAGGTACATGACTGGGGCAGCCTGTAGTGTAGTGGTTAAGGTACATGACTGGGGCAGCCTGTAGTGTAGTGGTTAAGGTACATGACTGGGGCAGCCTGTAGTGTAGTGGTTAAGGTACATGACTGGGGCAGCCTGTAGTGTAGTGGTTAAGGTACATGACTGGGGAAGCCTGTAGCCTAGTGGTTAAGGTACATGACTGGGGCAGCCTGTAGTGTAGTGGTTAAGGTACGTGACTAGGGCAGCCTGTAGTGTAGTGGTTAAGGTACATGACTGGGGCAGCCTGTAGCCTAGTGGTTAAGGTACATGACTGGGGCAGCCTGTAGCCTAGTGGTTAAGGTACATGACTGGGGCAGCCTGTAGTGTAGTGGTTAAGGTACATGACTGGGGCAGCCTGTAGTGTAGTGGTTAAGGTACATGACTGGGGCAGCCTGTAGTGTAGTGGTTAAGGTACATGACTGGGGCAGCCTGTAGCCTAGTGGTTAAGGTACATGACTGGGGCAGCCTGTAGTGTAGTGGTTAAGGTACATGACTGGGGCAGTCTGTAGTGTAGTGGTTAAGGTACGTGACTAGGGCAGCCTGTAGTGTAGTGGTTAAGGTACATGACTGGGGCAGCCTGTAGCCTAGTGGTTAAGGTACATGACTGGGGCAGCCTGTAGCCTAGTGGTTAAGGTACATGACTGGGGCAGCCTGTAGTGTAGTGGTTAAGGTACATGACTCGCCACACCTGCCATAGGCTAGGGTATATAAACTCCTCCCCTTCCTCCACATGCTCTCTCTCTTTGTCTTGGCAGCCAGCTCTGCAGCAGCAGGTCCTTCAACCGCCACCCTTTTGTTTTGAGCAGTTCATAGTTCCTGTGTTACAATTCATTTAGTTATTTTCAAACACTTCAACTGTGTCTGTTTCCACTATGTGATATTCCCTGAGCCAGGGTTGTAACATATTGGGGGCTCGTCCAGGATTTTCTGAAGGCATTGTATGTGTTTTGAGTATTTTCCCCTAGATATTCTGTTTGTTTGTTTATTGGAGTGCTGAGGCTGCATGGTCTCTCTTCCTCTGGTGAGTACAGTTGCTTTGAGTGCTGTTATTTGAGTTGGGCATCTCCCAGGTTAGGTAGGAGTGATCCAGCTGGATTGAAACATTCAGTCCTTCCTATGGATCACTCTTATTGTTTTCCTTTGTTATTTTCGAGGCAAATCTCAGGTGGAGACTTGTCTCTGTTGGGGGTCGGCGGTTCAGGGCCATGTTGGTCCTGACGTTTGCTTTTAAAGTGGCCTGGCACGCCTCAGAAGACAGGCAGGCAAAGCAAAGGATAGGCAGGGTCCTGGGGAGATTGCTAATGTCCTGTATTGTTAAAACTGCACTCATGTCACTGTGCTTGCTAGAGGGGGGGAGTGGGTAAGTTAGGTGAGTTTAGTGTCCTATTCAGTAGGCATTGTGTTTTGTGTCCATGATCCTAACTTTTTGTAGCGGCTTTTAGGAGGCTCTAGCGACGTATAGCATCTTGGTAGGATAGGTCACCCTGAGTTTTGTGACACTTATGATCACTGTTTTGAGCAGTTCATAGTTCCTGTGTTACAATAAATGTAGTTATTTTCAAACACTGTGTCTGTTTCCACTGTTATATTCCCTGAGCCAGGGTTGTAACACAACCTGTTGGCCATCAGTTGCTTCAGAAGTCCCTGCAACATGACATTAAATGGAAATCAAAACAAGCCTTTTAATTTCTTCTGTAGATGCAATTCATCCCCGCTGCATTGTATTTGGAGCTGCCTTGATCTTGTCTTCAAAGCAGAACTGCAGGTGTGCTTTATTTTAAAACAATGGCTGCTCTGTACACCAGTGGAAGAGTATTGGCTCTATGCAGTAATCCTGTAGTGTTGTATGGCTAATAAAACTGCTTTAAGGATCACACTAACGCCAGAATGAGTGACTCTTCATTCATGTCACTCCATGCCATTAGTCTTTGCTTTGTTGCGTAGACAACAGGGTACTCTTCTGTGAGAAATTGGCTTCAGAATAAAATTGTACTGTATTGTAATAAAAGGAAAATTATTGATAGGCTAAATGTCAATGACCAGATCCACAATATATTTTGTAGGGGAGAGTGTAACTAAAAACACAGACTGTAAAACAGCTTGGCATGGTTTTTTAGCAGGTTAAGGTCATAACTTAGAGCAATGCTTATTCTTTCAGCGAATAAACAACACCTTTGTGTGAGTGGTTAATGCCTATTTGTAGCCACATTGAGTGGCTACAAATAAATGGAGTAAATGGAATGGTTTTAACAAATTTCATGTAATGCTTTTTTAAAACAGAACATGAAATGACCTGGAAGGATTTTAAGTATTCATCAGGATATTTGACCTATTTCAACAATGTAATTGAATGGTCGCCCAGGTGGTTATATTTTAATGAAATGGAGAGGACAGGGGAAGGGATTGGGCAATTGGCTTGGGTTGGGGGCTAGGTGTTTGGGTTGTGGCAGCTCTTACAGTTATAAACAGACCATAAATGGTCACAGGAACATTTTTATGAATATCAAGATGATTTTATAAATAAAGCCTCTAATCTCTATAATAGAGTGTACCTACATCAGAAGCATCCACTCCTGTACATACAATAGTGCAAGCGACATGTTAACTTGGGCCTTACGTATTTATATCTGGTTAGGAGTGGTTTATCTAGCATGATTAAGGATTATGATCTTCAGCAGAAAGCATTATTTGCAGAAGACCTAGCTGTAGAACCCTCATTGAACTACTGAGTCTGCAGATCATTTTGAAAGAGCAGCACCACAGTGAGAAAGGAAAGTATTTTTGGCCCTGTGGATGAATGGGTTTGTCACACTGTTCCCAGGAAGAATCTGACCCTTCCTGCTCAGGGTCTGGGAAATGTTTTGATTTGAAAGGACTGGAGATACTACAAATCAAAATCTACACAAACAACAACAAGCAAAGGGTAACAGTTTGTGTTGAATAATCTGTTTGCCTAACCAGACCAGACTACCTTCTAACTGTAATTATGGATCTCTACAATTTGCTGTACAATTTGTCACTTAAATTATATAATGTGTACATAAACAGGAAGGATGAAGAATTTGGAGACAGTCTAACAGGGTTAGGGTTAGTGTTATTTGCAGAGTTCTCCAGCTCTTGTTCTCACACCTGAGTACCACAGCTCTTATTTCTTAGGTTTCTCCATCTTACGTGGATTTAGGGTTAGCATTATTCCTCGTTTGTTGGAATATGAAACTATAGGTCTGGTGTGATTGAACTGCATAAGCCTATACACTGGCCTATGTGCATTTGACTGAATCTATTATCAGGGCAAGTGTACATGATTGTCCTAGGGCTATATTTATGAAATGAGCTAAAAAAGAAAATCTGACAGAAATCAGATTTCATTAATAATTATAATATAGGGTCTTGCATAAGGAACACAATTAACACACATTTTTATTCTGCAAACTGGATGTACACATGTACACACTGCAAATCCTAACCCTAACCCTGCAGTAATGTTCCTTGTCTGAGAGAACCTTCCCTTCTATAAAGTCTTTAACAGGAGGGAAGGTATTCTGCACTTTAAACTTCATATACAAGTTGCAACACATATTTAAGGACTTCCAAATGCAATGAGCTTAATGTATATAAGATAAAAATAATTCCCTTGTTGAATGCTGAATTAGGGATGCCATCAAAACTGTAGCCACCCAGACATATTAATATGTCAAACCAATGTCCAAACAGATTTCAGGCATTTGCCAGCACAAGTGATTTCTTAGAAAACACCCTAAAGAATCAGAATAATAAGTTAGGGTTAGGGTTAGTAACAGTATTATTAGTGCTGATTTACTCAAGAGAAGGATAGTATCTGTGTGTGAAAGTAATGTGGAGCTCAAACAAAGCTGCAGCAGCTGTTGCCACGGAATTGTCTGAAAATGGATTGTCTCCTAAAAGAGGCACCATCTCGAAAGGCTTCTGCCACTTCCAAGGAAACACATTGCATTGCATACGCTGTGCAGCTATAATTCAGTCGCCAGTTGTCTTTGGCAAGCTACACCACTCCTTTCTTCCAACTTCAGGACAGCCTAGTCTTTTCTAGTCTTGCAATAATTAATTTTCTCTCATTTTACACAGAAGCATAGAAGAGCAAAGGCAAACCAGTAAGAAAATTTTATAGGCTACATGACCTTTTATTATTCTTCCTTCCAGAGGAAATGCAAAAAAAAAAAGGTTTTCTCATGTTAAACCTTTATCTGTAGACATCTATTCACTCCAATGTATTTTTCTCATGTGTTTTGGTAAAGTTAAAATGTCATATCGATATGATATAAAGACAGAAGTTTGTTGTTGGTTGACCCACAGGTTATATTTAAAATATTTGCCACTGGATTCCAGTTTTACCCCAGAACAGCACTCAGAACAGCACCGCAAACTGAAGATCTGAACAGAACCTTGGGGGGGGGGGGGGGGGGGGGGGGCAGGCTGTGGAAGGGCTCAGGGGCCTAGCAGCTGAAGGGACCAGCTGTTGGCAGCTCACTCCACACTCTGCACCTGATCCTGAAAAAGCACACAGGTCTCCTGGGTACTCCCTCACTTCAACCTCATCTGATACAGGAGTTCTGTTGCAGTGCACTGCGTCTGATGCAGGAGTTCTGTTGCAGTGCACTGCGTCTGATACAGGGGTTCTGTTGCAGTGCACTGTGTCTGATACAGGAGTTCTGTTGCAGTGCACTGCGTCTGATACAGGGGTTCTGTTGCAGTGCACTGTGTCTGATACAGGGGTTCTGTTGCAGTGCACTGCATCTGATACAGGGGTTATGTTGCAGTGCACTGTGTCTGATACAGGGGTTCTGTTGCAGTGCACTGCGTCTGATACAGGAGTTCTGTTGCAGTGCACTGTGTCTGATACAGGGGTTCTGTTGCAGTGCACTGCGTCTGATACAGGAGTTCTGTTGCAGTGCACTGCGTCTGATACAGGGGTTCTGTTGCAGTGCACTGTGTCTGATACAGGGGTTCTGTTGCAGTGCACTGCGTCTGATACAGGGGTTCTGTTGCAGTGCACTGCATCTGATACAGGGGTTCCGTAGCACACATGTTTATAGTACCTGGAACTCTTGAACCTTATATTCTTTTCCCTTCATTCTAAGATGAATCGTAACACATTCTGGTCCTCACACAAGCTTTACAAAGATAAACATAAAACAAAGAGGCAAATTGACATGAGCAAAAATGATGAAATTATAGAATCATACATTTCCTGCCCAAGGGCCTCTGTTCCAAATGAACACACTCTGGTAGACCTGTACACACTAGGGAATGTAATATCTCAAATAGTTTCAATAGTAGATGTAGAAAAGAATACAAAAATAAGTAAGACATACTATAATTCACTGCAAAATATTCTGCAGATATCAGATTTTAGTTTAAAACACAGAATATAAGGTCCTCAGTAAAGCTTGGTTTGTAAATTCTCCACTAATGCTGGGATATTATTTGAGTTATATTACCTTTGCATAAATATTTAAAAATCAAATGGTCATAGGAAGGATTCTGCTATTCTGCTAAGTTTTATGTGCTGTTCTACCCATTTTGTGCAGTGGGATTTATCTTTTCCAAAGGCAGGTCAGCTTCGCTATCCAGGGAGCCAGACACAGCAGCCCCATCACCATTCTCCTCGCTCTGCAGCGCCCCCTCCTGGCAGAGCACGGAGTGAGGCAGGGCATGCCTGAGGCTGGAGATGCCCGCTCTGGGCTGATTGCGCAGCAGCTGCGGTGGGGCTCCACTGTCGTTGATGCTGACTATCTCTACGCTGCTGCTGGCTGGACAAAGTCTGTGGCAGCCCAACAGCGTGGAAAAGGCTCTGCGAAAGTCAGCATTGAAGGCATATATGATGGGGTTGAGCGAGGAGTTTGCCCAGCCAAACCACACAAACACATTGAAGGTGGTGGAGCTGACGCAGGGAAGGGTGGTGTGCCCATCAGCCCATGTCTGCTCACAGAAAGGCACCATGCAGTTCAGGATGAAGAAGGGCAGCCAGCAGCACACAAACACACCCATTATTACAGACAGGGTCTTTAACACTTTGGTTTCTCGTTTGAAAGACATCTTGAAGGAACTCTCTCCTTCCATATTTGAACTGTTCCCCATGCTGTTGTGCCGGTTCTTGGCACTCTCTGCTGCTCTTTCCAGGGCTGAGATGCGTCTGATCTGGTTCTGGGCTATTCTGTAGATGCGAGTGTACGTGACGATCATAATGGCCACGGGTATGTAGAAGCTGATGAGAGACGATGAGATGGCGTAAGTCCTGTTCAGACTGGAGTCACAGTTGTCAGGCAGAAGGTCTCCATAGGAGGTCCCATTATGGTCAGAGTAGTTGGTGGTCTGTGCCTTGTGCCAATTCAGCTGTACAGGGATGAAAGAGATGAGGAGAGAGAGGATCCATGCCACACTGATCATCACAAACGCAACTTTGGGTGTCATCTTCCTCTCGTAGCGGAATGGGCTGGCTATGGCCCAGTACCTGTCTACGCTGATGACGCACAGGTTCAAGATGGACGCCGTGGAGCACATGATATCAAATGCCACCCAGACACTACAGAAGGAGCCGAATGGCCAGAAGCCAGCAGTCTCTGTCACAGCCTTCCACGGCATTACCAAGATGGCCACCAGTAAGTCTGACACTGCCAGAGAGATTACAAAGACGTTGGTGACTTTGGAACGAAGGTGGCGGAACTTGATAACAGCGGCACAAACTAATGTGTTCCCCAGAAGAGTGGAGAGGATGAGCAAAGAGAGGAAACAGCCTGTGAGCACGCGCCTAGACGAGTGCTGCTCAGACAGCCCACTGTCAAGGCCTGCAGAGAAGTTTAAACTCATTGTTTCAGCTCCTGGAACCATCATTCAGCTCATAATCTCGGTTGACAGGAGCAGAAGCAGTGAACTGCGCTGGATTAGCAGCACTGAGAACTAGCTGCTGCACAGTTTCTGCTGCCTTCCTTCCATAGCAGTATAACAATCAATTTACAACAGCATGAATCAAAATCTCAAAATAATTGTTACAGGGTGACAGCTAGCCATTTCTTTCAGGAGACAATCATTTTCACTTTACTTTCACTATTACCCCATATTTACCACATTAAAATAGATTTTGTTTCTTTCATCTTTTTATTCCAGCTCTTCTGGTCGATGTGGTTGTCCAACAGACTGAAATGTCAGTTTTCGAAACATGCATGCCAACTCGTTAAAAAGTGGCCCAGTCTTACAAATACAGAAATCAAAATCGAAATCGGGTATCGATCATATTTGCAGCTGCGTTGGTCTGATTTGTTCCTGATAATGACTGTTGAGGCTCCCTGCGACTGCGCTCGGACATGGTCATTTCTCAGTCAGAAATCTTGGTCATTTTTCGGTCAGAAATCAGTAATACAATTGTATCTTCATTGGCTCTTCTTCTCAAAACACGTGAAATAAAAGAATGCATGTAGGATAATACAGTTACAGCGCGGTTAAGACAACCCCGTTGCGTGCTGCATGCTTGCAGCCTTTATTCCAAATAATGAATAACAATTAAGTGACTAGTTTAGACATTAGATTTTCTTTTCTCTAAAACATACAGTGACGATTAGTTCAGTTGTTTCTTGAGTATTTTATCGTATACGCCATATGTTCACGTGTACAAAATTGCTGAGTTGTTTTGTCACTTATAGATAAATAACAACAAACACCTGCCGGTGATTACATAACTGTCAGTACCGTAGTCTACCATTTATCTCTGGTCAGTGGTTTGAACTTACGGACAAGAACAGCGTCAGCACAGCAGTAATGCTATGTGTGTCGGACTCGTTTGAATGAAAAGATGAAGCGAGCTTCTCATAGGCTATTATTAATTTCAGAATCATTCCAGTTTGCTTTTCGCTCCATAGTCTACTCACCTTACTATTTTTATGACAAGAAAGCCGTTAGATATTACGCTTTACTAAATGTAAGTGATTTCATCCTTCTGAGGTCATTGTTCGTTCCGTTGTGTTTTTAAGTTATTAATATTCCGTCTTCATTTGCGCATTTGGTGGTTCCAGTCGACGCGCACAATTCGTACGAGCTGTGGCTGGATCTCTCCTGCGTTTATTAAACTTTGGAGATGCTTGTTTTCCGAGAGTTTACTGCTTCCTTACATAGGCAGACATCCGTGAAACTCCAATGAAATTATCACATTCCAAGTGTTTTGTCACATTTAATTCAATGCCTACAAAAATATATAAAACGAGATGCACGCGCTTATTCGCCCAGTATTGTTTGTGTCGAACATCCCAACTGGGAGCTAGCTGTTCGGCATGATTTTTTGTCCCAGGTTTGACCACTTTACGGACGCTTGTTTCCCACGCTCCACACCCCTTCCTCCAACTTCTGTGCTGACGTCCCGATTGCATGAACCTCAGAGTCGAATAAAATTCTGCTTTATGTTTCTCACCGCCATTCCGCGCAGCCTCACGCTGGCTGTCTCTCTCTTGTCTTGGCTTTCACAATTGCGCGCAATTTCCCAATTTATCTTGTTTAAAAAGTGAAATCGTGGTGTTCAGGTTTAATATATTGTCATAAATTACTGTATTATGCGTCATAAAATTCCTCCTAAAATGATATTCCTAACGTATGTTTGTAAAGGTGTCCAAGTTAGCAAAGGTCTACGTCCGAATGAGCTGACTAACATGCTGATGTTGTGTTAACTGCAGGTCGACGTAAGGATGACACTCAGCCTGACATGTGTGTGTTGCCTACTATTATTCTTTTGGTAACATGTTTCCCAAATTTACCCATAAAGTACAATCAATGATATCTATTTTAAAAGTACAATTTATAAGCAAAAAGGATAGTAGAAATTAATTATGTATTTCTGACTAGGCGTAAGGCGGCACGGATGGTGCAGTGGGTAGCACTGCCGCCTCACTGCAAGGAGGTCCTGGGTTCGAATCCCCGTCGGCCGGGGCCTCTCTGTGTGGAGTTTGCATGTTCTCCCCGTGTCTGCGTGGGTTTCCTCCGGGTACTCCGGTTTCCTCCCACAGTCCAAAGACATGCAGGTTAGGCCGATTGGAGAGTCTAAATTGCCCGTAGGCATGAGTGTGTGAGTGAATGGTGCGTGTGCCCTGCGATGGACTGGCGACCTGTCCAGGGTGTATTCCTGCCTTTCGCCCAATGTATGCTGGGATGGGCTCCAGCCCCCCTGCGACCCTGTTCAGGATAAGCGGGTTCAGATAATGGATGGATGGATGGATGACTAGGCGTAGGGGAGACCGGAGATGGTTGTCACATGGGTTGGTTGCCACACTGCTTATACCTCACTCCCTAGAAGGCGCTGTTCACCCAAATGTAATTTCATGAATAAGACACACATCATTGAAAGGGGGAGGGGGGGGTGGTTAATGTGTTTCAACTCATTGATGATTTTCTTCTATACTTCTATGTTATTAATTCATCTTCAAACAATTATCAACATTGAAAACTGTGAAGGGAGGCGCTGAGGAAATATTTCTGTCGCTGTTCCTCCTTGTCCCTTTTAGGTGGGAGAAGTTGTTTCAGCAGTGATGTCGAAAAAGCACTCAGAGTCAATAGTTGTTCAAACTACAAATCTTTAGTTCAAAAATAAAACAGATTAATCTGGGGAATCTGTGTGCTCCATGCAAGAAGCTTCAAGAGACCAGAGAATTCCAAAGTAACAGTAGGAAGTGTCCTAGCCTTTATGCAATATAGCTAACCAATCATCTGTCATACAAACATCACATTGTCACACTGAGCTGTCTTAAGCCCTCGTCTCTGCAATGTAAGGGTACCCGGCCTGCAATAACTAAATCAAAACAGTTCCCTGTGAAGACGCGCGCTACTAGGCCTACAATCAGAAACCAGCGTCATGGCCTTTTAAACACCTGATTAAATGAGCTTTTGTACTTGATAAAATGTACTTGTACTATGCAGCTAAATACTGTATGTTTGAACAGAGACACAGTCATGCTAACTTATCAATTTTAACAGCATTAAAATGATCCTTTAAACATGATGTTTACATTCTTATTGTAGTACTAAACAGCATTTAAATCAAACTTCAAATTATTCTAAAATAAAAGCATTTTGTTCACAGTTCAACATTATTCTTAAACATTCATTGTTTCAATAAAACCGTTTTAATCAAACTTCATCATTCTCCTGTTTGAGACCACTAGGTCTCACATTCTTGTGAGTTAACTTTAACATTATCACTCTTATTAATTATTTTAGCATCGCCAAATTCATTTGCTATCAATAACATCAATCATTTAACTCAGTATCATCAATCACAGTTTTTAAATAAGCATAAGAGAAATATAAGAATAACATCAGTTGCAGTATTTTCCCATGATCTTCAAATCCGTTTGGCATTAGTCAGATTGTTGGCCTGAGGAGAGGTTCCTAGCACATCATTCAGCCGTCGCAATCAGGCCTATTTATTTATTGTTACCTCTATGTGTCAGTGCATCTATGTTAAATATGCCCTTACAAAAGGTAAAGAACTATGCCATCGCTTCTGCTGTTTGAGAACCGAATGCTTTGAATTGTTTGGAAAGCATGGAATCTTTGTTTGACTGCATCTGAAGTGTGAAGCTTTTGGATATTTTGGAATTGAAGATGTTTTTTGATCTTTGAGCGTTGATTTTTGGAATAGATTCACTATTGGAGTGGCTTATTGTTTGAAACTGGATTTGGAGTGGCCTATAGTTTGAAACTGAATTTGAAGTGGCCTATTGTTTGATTCTGGATTTGAAGTTGACCATCATATTTTGGACACTGCTATTGGAGCGGATTTTGATTTTTTTGTTCATGTTTATGAAGAGAATGAATGTGAAGACACAAATTTTGCCGCCGTGCTGAATTTTGAACTGCTGTTGATTAAGCTTTAAACATGGCTGATGAGAGTGTTAAAGAGCTTTGTGCAACACGCAGAGGAAAACTTGGCGTGTGTACACGTAAAATGAATGAATTAAAGGAATCATTAGAGAGAGAAATTGTTGAAGATATTGAAGCAAGCATTGAACAATTTCATCAGGCATTAAATGAATTCAAAGAATGTCATCAGTCTGTGCAAGAGCTGCTTGAGGGAGAAGAAAAAACAGCTGATAATGAGGACTGGTACCAACCAAGAATGCAAACCTTTGAAACATTTTATGTTACTGACGTAGGAGCATGGAGAGCCAATCAATTCATGCAAGCACAAGCTGCACAAGCTGCAGTGTCTCATCTTGACAGCATATCTAATTCTGGTAAAGCAGAGCAATCACAGACTGTTGTAAGCCGTGTCTCCAGATCATCATCAGTGTCTTCGGCACGGCTAAAGGCTGAAGCTGAGAAGGCAGCCCTACTGCAACGTACAGCTGCTCTGCAGAAAAAGCATGCTTTGGAAAGGGAAAGAATTGAGGTGCAAAATGCAATAGAAAGAGTCGAACTTGAAACAGAGCTGGCTGCAGCTCAGGCCAAAGTGCAAGTGTTTGAGTGCATTGATGTTGAGGCCACTAATTCTAAATTCACCTCAACAGAACTTTCAGAACTACCAGGCGATGGTATGAATGCTTATCTGGAGAGTCATTATGCAAGAATTCATCCAGAACTCTCACCAGTGAAATATGCCAAGATCTCTGTAGTTCCCAAAACACCGCTGCAAAGAGTTCTGACACAAGATGCAAGGCCAAAGAGGCCTCTACAGCCTGCTCACTCAATCCCATTGAATCCGGCCAATCATAATGCTGCAGGCTCTTCCAGACCACCCATGCCTTCAAGCTCCATTAATAACAACCTGGGTGCGATCGCTGATCTCATTGTGCAGCAACAAAAGTTGGCTTCTCTTCCAACTAGAAATGTGACTGTGTTCAACGGTGAACCGCTTAATTTCAAGCCATTCATGCTGGCATTTCAACACTGCATAGAAAATAATACTAACAGTAGCCAAGACCGGCTATATTATCTCGAACAGTACACGTCCGGGCAGCCTAAGGAGCTGGTCAGAAGTTGCCTTCATATGGATGCAGACAGAGGGTATGCAGAGGCAAAAAGGCTACTGGAACATCATTTTGGAGATGAATTTAAAATCACTAATGCGTACTTGGATAAAGCGTTGAATTGGAGCAACATTCCAGCAGACAATGGAGAAGCTTTGCAAAGCTATGCTCTTTTCCTGCGTGGATGTTGCAATGTAATGCGTACCTTGTGGTACATGGATGAACTTAACCTTCCATCAAATTTGAGGCTTCTTATCTCTAAGGTGCCATACAAGCTAAGAGAAAAATGGAGAGAATGTGCTTTTGACATTAGGGAACGAACTGGAGCCAGGGCCACATTTGATGATCTTGTCCACTTCCTGGAAAGGCAGGCCAGGATTCTACAAGACCCCATCTTTGGCAATCTCCAAGATGCCACCGCAACCAAACGACCACCCAAAGCAACCATCAGCGTCACCAAGCCCATTCTAAGTCCTAAACAGAAGACCAGAGGGAGCAGTTTTGCAACGACAGTGGCAGCAGTGCCACACGACAATGCAGCGCGTTCTACTGCAGAGAACACAGTGCAAGTGTCAAGGGTGTCCATCATGCCAAAACTCTGTCCTGTCTGTAATGATGAACATGATATTGCAGACTGCCAAGAGCTGGTGAGCAAGCCTCATAATGCAATAGTTGATCTTTTGAAGACTAAAGGTATCTGCTTTGGCTGTCTGGTTAAAGGGCACATGAGTCGAAATTGCAAAAACAGACAAACCTGTTCAGTGTGCACAAAACTCCATCCTACTATCTTGCACATACCACAGAACGACATTAAAAGCCAAAATGTTGATTCAGCCAAAGTTTCTGAAAAGATAATAAACAACGGGCTGGTTTCATTGAAGACCAAAGCACTTGACTGTAGTGATAAAGACTGCACTCTCGCAATTGTACCAGTCCAAGTCAAGCTAAGTAATTCAAATCATGTTGTCCAGACATACGCTTTCCTTGATCAGGGGAGTTCGGCAACATTTTGTACTGAACAGCTTAGAAGGAAGTTGAATGCCACAGGAAAGCATAAACAAATTCTTCTGCACAAGATGGGGCAAAAGAAACCTATTAACAGCTTGGTGCTCAAGGGCCTTGAAGTGTGTAGTCTGGAAGGAAGTGAATTCATAGACTTACCTGAAGTTTACACTCAACAAGAAATCCCTGCTGGCAAAGAATACATACCCAGACAAGAAGACATCAGGAAATGGTCCTATCTTCAGGATGTGGAAATACCCAACATTGATGCTGAAATTGACCTTCTCATAGGGATGAATGCACCCAAACTGATGGAGCCATGGAATTATCAATAGCCAGGGTAATGGGCCTTTTGCTATAAAGACACTGCTAGGTTGGGTGGTGAATGGTATTCTCCATAATGAGGATGCATGCATCAATCAGCAAGGCCAGAAGCATGTTCATTCACATCGAATATCTGTTGAAAAAATGAGTGAACTCTTAATTCAGCAATACAATCATGATTTCCCAGAGAAGGGCTTTGAGGAAAAGCAGCAAATGTCAGTTGAAGATTGCAGATACATGCAAATAATGGACAGCTCTGCAAAGATAGTTAATGGACACTACCAACTGCCCTTGCCATTCAAGAAGGACGACCCTACAATGCCAAACAACCGTCACCTGGCAGAGCAACGGACCTTGTCATTGAGGAGAAAGTTTCAGAGGAGCATTGACTTTCATAGGGAGTATTCAGCCTTCATGGAAGTAGTCCTATCAAGTGGACATGCTGAACTTGTGCCACAAGAGCAGCTCGAAAATGGAAAGGTGTGGTACATACCTCATCATGGTGTGTTTCATCCAAAGAAGGGGAGTTTGCGAGTGGTGTTTGATTGTTCCGCTGCTTATCAGGGAAAATCACTGAATACTGAACTCCTTCAAGGTCCCAATCTTACAAACACCTTAATTGGAGTTTTAGTCTGTTTCCGTCTAGGCAAGATCGCCATCATGGCTGACGTGGAGAAGATGTTCCACCAAGTCAAAGTCCCACCTCACCATGTGAACTTCCTGCGCTTCCTTTGGTGGCCTGATGGAGATATCAGCCAGCTGAGGATAACAAAGGGTGCTTCTCAGCTGAGGCAACTAGCACAATCATGAATAATTTCTATGTAGATGATCTGTTGAAAGCTGTTGATGCAGAGGGCTTTGCCATCAAGCTCTGCAAGGAATTGAAGTTACTCTGTGCAACTGGAGGCTTTAAGTTGACAAAATGGATTAGTAACGACAGAGCTGTCTTGGCCTCCATTCCTGAGTCTGAAAGGGCAAAGGATGTAAAGAATCTTGATCTTGACATAGAAGATTTGCCAGATGAGCGGGCTCTGGGTGTGCAATGGTGTGTCAAGGAAGATGCCTTCACATTCCAGGTGACAATCAAGGAGCGTCCATGCAGCAGACGTGGAATTCTGTCCATGGTCAGTTCCATATATGACCCACTGGGGTTTCTTGCACCTCTCACCTTCAAGGCAAAATGCATTCTACAGGAGTTATGCAAGCAGAACGTTGGATGGGATGAGGAGTTGCCAGAGACCCACGCCCAAGCCTGGAAGCAATGGTGGCAAGAACTTCCAAAAGTGAGAGAATTCAAGGTCTGTAGATGTTTGGTTCCAGAAAACTTTGGAAGCATCAAGACAGCACAGATGCACCACTTCTGTGATGCGAGTGACGTCGGGTATGGGACCGTTACCTACCTGAGGTTGACCAGCAGCAACAAGGCCCATGTCACTTTTCTAATGGGAAAGGCCCGAGTTGCCCCCTTGAAAGTGATGACCACACCACGTATGGAGCTTACTGCTGCAGTTCTGGCAGTACGTATGGACAGAATGCTATCTGAGGAGTTGCACATTGATTTGGATGCACCTCTGTTTTGGACAGATAGCATGACCGTTCTCCGGTATATCCGGAATGAAAGCAGAAGATTCCAGACCTTTGTGGCCAACCGCGTCAATATCATCAGAAGTGCATCAGAGGTGTCTCAGTGGAAGTATATAGGAACAAAATTGAACCCTGCTGATGATGCCTCCCGAGGACTGCATGTCGACACCTTTCTGAAAAGAAAGACTTGGATCAACAGCCCAGACTTCCTAAAGGAACCAACCCATTGCTGGCCAGATCCTGCTTTTGAACTTGTCCTGTCTCCAGATGACCCTGAATTAAGAAAGGGAGTTGTCACTGTGAATGTCACTGTATAGGAAAACTGTGAGGCTACTACTTACCTTTTCAATCGCTTCTCGGCCTTTTGGCTAAGATCAAGGGTAAGATCCATGATGGTTCATGGATCCCCTTGGGTCTCTGCCTTAGGCCTGGAGCTTATAAAACCGGCTTTCAAGCCAGGCTTCGGCCTGGTGGTGAGGAGCGATCGGGGGTTTTATTTTTTTCCCCCTGATTAGCGTAGCGCCCTTCGGGGATTGATTTGGACCCTTCGGGGATTGTATTGGACCCTTCGGGGATTGAATTGGACCCTTCGGGGATTGAATTGTACCCTTCGGGGTCATTGGATTGGACTTATTGATACTGGAATTTGGAATTTGGACTGGGATTGATTTGGATAATGATTTGGACAACGTCGCCGTTGTATATATGTATATAGGATTAGTGTAGATTTAATAAAAAAAAAGTAAAACTCTGAGCCAACGCTGAGGCCTTGACTCTGAGCTTCACCACAAAAAAAAAAAAAAAAAAAAAAAAAAAAAAAGGTCATGTTAATAGGATATGGCTCCTTAGAAATTTTTCATTTTTGATTGTTATAGCTTGCTTCCTGCAGTAGCTACAAGGGGCCGGCTATGTAGGAGGCATTTTCCATTTAAATGAGTTTAATGCGTGCTACAGGAGCACAGAGAACTTGGTTTCAATTTAGGATCTTTTATTTTGAAAGAACTCTTATTTTTGTTATTATGAGAAGGCCTTGAGCTTTAAGATGGCCGACACTCACTTTTGATTTTTAGAACACTGAGAACAAAGGAATTAGGAAGACGTAAGAGCACACAGTTCTTTACGGCTATTGGAGACCTTTTGACCCTTTTTGAAGACTTAAATGTCACATTTTCATTATTTGGATCTACTGATTTAACCACTTTCTACTAACCATTTGTTTGAATCATTGGAATCTATTGGAGTTTCCTTTGTTTGCTCTCATCCACCTGCCAACTCACCTGCCTTGCCTGTCTGCCCTGCTTCCCTCTCTACCCCCAACCATCGCATCTTCATCCATAAAGGTACAATTCAATCATTGTAAAGCCAGTCAAAGAAGCTCGATATTACGTCTAAACTTGTGGCTATTTTATGGACAAATTTGAAAATATGCCCTTGCAGACACTGACAACCCGATTTAAGGGTTAGGGTGTTAGGGAAACTCCTTTTTTCCCATGTGTATGTAATCTATATGATATGTTTGTTCTCTGTGTTATGTTTATTATTCTACTAAGTCTGAATGAATTCTCCTTATTCAGGTGGTGTTTTATAAATAACTGACAGAAGGATAGCTCAGGGAGAAGCACCTGCATCATTCCCCCCAGAAACCAAACACCCCATGGCGATGACCGCGCAACAGGGGACCTGTGTGTGGAGCCCATCCAGTAAGAGCACGGCACAGACATAGTTCATTAATGAATGCATGAGTAAAAGACTCAGTCAGTCTATGTTGATTCAAATTAATATTTCAATAAATATATACATATAAGTAAATACTTGAATTCTTGAATTTATTAAATAAATAAATACTATTATGGCTAGGAAAGACCAAGGGTAGGTACAAAATTAATTAAAGGGACAAAAGGGCGTGCCATGCTTCATGTGCTTTCTTATAAACAAAGGGTTACTTGAACTGTGATACATACTAAAAAAAGAGACACCCTCCTTCATGCCTAAAAATTGTGTTGCAACGCCTCCCAACTTGGCCCCTCCTAGTCCCAAGACTCTATATATAATTTGAACTTTATTTATTTATTTGATTATTTTGCTTTAAAAAGACATTAAAGTGCTGATCCTGGTTGGGGTAAGAGTTGAGACTGCAGCTGGGGTTTCCATTGGAATGCAGTTGCGGTGCAGTGGCCCTTGTAGTGGGGTTAGGGTTCAGGTGACTATGAACCTTCCCTGTTGGGATTAGGGTTAGGGGTTAGGGTTTGGGGTTGGAATTCCGGTTGGGGTAAGGATCGGGTTGGGGTTACAGATGGAATTGGGGCTGGAGTTAATGTTGCGGTTGGGACTTGGGGTTGGAGTTACGGTTGGAATTGCGGTTGGAATTAGGGTTAGGTTGGAGTTGGGGTTGGCTTTGGGGTTAGGATCAAGATTGGAATTAGGGTTGGGGTTAGGGGTGGAATAGCAGTTGGGGCTGGGGTTCTGGTTGGAATTGGTGTTGGGGTTGAGGTTGCAGTTAGGGTTGGGGTTGGAGTTGGGGTTGGAGTAGGCATTGGGGTTAGGGTTAGGGTTAGGGTTAGGGGGTTAGGGTTAGGGTTAGGGTTAGGGGTTAGGGTTAGGGTTAGGGTTAGGGGTTAGGGTTAGGGTTAGGGTTAGGGTTAGGGTTAGGGGTTAGGGTTAGGGTTAGGGTTAGGGTTAGGTAAGTAAGAAATCTTTATTTCCCAAGTTGTCCCATATTAGGGCCTCTTGGGAAATAAAAGTTTGCACTGGCCATTCAGGGTACTGAAGCCTTTAAGTAGGAAGAATTTGGTCCCTCTTGTGTCGGTGCTCTATGTGCGTTGATTTAGTCCTCTTGGAAATAGAGTGCTAAGTTTGAGAATCCAGTGTTTCTCAAACCTGCGTCTCTCCTCCGGTGTCCAATTGTTGTTCATTTGAAGGCCCGATATTTCTAGTGCCTCAAGTCCATGGTGAAGGAAATGAGCCACCAGGTGTGTGTCTGTCTCTCTGTGATTTCTAATGTTGTATATATGTTGTGCTAGTCTACATTTAATTGTGTTCCCTGTTTCTCCTACATATATTATACCACATTGTTTGCACTTAATGGCATATATGCAGTTTTTAGTGTTTTTATTTAGTGTTTGTTTTATTATGTAGGTTGTGTTGGTAGTGGTGTCTCTGACTGTAGTGGCTTGTTTGTAAAATATTGGGCCCTGTGTCGGTAAAGTATTAATTTCTGGTAGTTTGCTGCTTACCAGATGATCTTTAAGATTTTTATTTCTTTTATATGCTGAGATAATTTTATATTCCTGGATAATGTTTGTGTTCTGTAGAGTGCGGGTTAGATTTAATTTAATTTTTCTGTTTGCAGCTAGGCTAAATGCTGAGTAGGTGGTGATTAGCGGAATGATTTTGCGCGTGTCTTGTTGTCTGGTGGTTAAGAAAGTTTTCCGGACCCTTCTAAGGAAAGATCTGGAATACCCCCTTGGTTTTAATGCATTGAAGAGGGTCTGGGTAGCCTCTTCAAAATCTATTACCTGTGTGCAAATCCTGTTGAACCTGAGCAATTGTGATTTGATCAGGCCCTTGAAAGTGTGTTTAGGGTGGAGACTGTTTATATGTAAAAGTGTGTGTGTGTCGGTCTCTTTAAAGAAAACTTTAGTGTCTAAAGAGTGTGTTTGGGAAAAAGAGGGTCGCTTGTATGTGGTAGTGTCCAAGAAATCTATTTGTTGGTTATGCGTGATGTATTTAACTGTTATCATTCTATGGTGTGTGTTGAGGATTTGTATAAAGTGTTTGAAGTCCTCTAAACTGTGTGTCCATGTTCCCCATATGTCATCTAAGTATCTAAAATAATTGGTGGGTAATTTGGGGCATTTTTGAAAAACAGTCTCCTCCCAGTGTGCCATGTAAATGTTAGCGTAGGCCGGTGCAAATTTCTTACCCATCGCTGTGCCGCTGATTTGTAAAAAGAATTCTTTGTTGAATTCAAAATCATTTTTTGTCAGGTTGATTTCTAACAGTTGTAGGAGAGATGTATCCGGGCGGCTGTCGTCCGGGTATTTCTCCATCCAGAGTTTTACAGCTGTTAGCCCTGCTGCAGTGTTTATGTTTGTGTAGAGACTATCTATGTCAATTGTGAATAAAATGGTGTCCTGTGTTATTTTAGTGTTTTTAACTATGCGTATGAAGTCGTATGTGTCTTTTATTTAGCTGTTGTGTTTAGTTGACAGTGGAGTGAGGAAATAGTCTATGTATTCTGCGATCCTGTAGGATTCGCTGTTGCAGTCTGAAACAATAGGTCTCCCTGCCGGGATCTCATATGGTACACTCCAGGACTGAGGCTGTTTGTGTATTTTGGGGAGGAGGTAAAAAACCCTTGGTCTAGGATTTTCCTCCCCCCTTAGGTAAAAACTTTGTTTTTTTGTGATGTAATTGTTTTCTAACAGTGTCTGTATAATGTCATATATTTCTTGTGCTGTGTCTAGATATATGGGTCGAATTAATTTTTTATAGTGTGTAGTGTTGTTTAATTGTCTGTGTGCTTCTTGGATGTACTGTGTTCTGTCCATGATTACTATGGCACTCCCCTTGTCAGCTGGTTTGATGACAATTTGTTTATTGTTTGCCAGCTGATGTAGTGCTTGGCTCTCTCCTCTGCTGAGGTTGTTTTTGTCTTTATGGGTTTGGGGGTTAAGTGCCTTGATCAGGCTGTTGTTGTCTTTTATGAGTTGTGTGATTGTACCCGGGATTTGGCTCTCCCTGGGTTCCCAGTTGGATCGGGCCATAAAGGGTGTTCTGTCTGTATTTTCTGATCCCTCAAAAAAGACAGCTAGTTTCAGCTTTCTGTGAAACTCCTGAGCTTCTCCTCTGAGGGTTTCTTTTTGTTTTTTTCTAATGTTTGCCGTCGGTACGAATGATAGGCCTTTGTCCAGTAAACTAATTTGATTTTGTGTGGGTGAAAAGTTTTGTGCCAGCAGTATAATGTTCTTATTCCCCTCCCTGTTTGTGTTTGGGTTTGTGGGGATTCTCAGTTTAAATGTTTTAGCCAGTGTTCCAACATCTTGCCAGCTGTTCTCTCTGTCCAGTGGATGTCGTCCCGTGTAGTGCGGAAGTCCTCCTCCGGAAGCTTGGGAACATGTGGCATGTTTCGGAGGATGTGATTATTGATCTCCTCCAAATTGGATTTCTGGCGGGGTTCCAGGTTTTGGGAATAATTAATTAACGGGATCCAAATTTCTGCTGCCGGGAAGGTGTTTTTCGTCATCCTCAGCATGGTCTGCAGCTGTTTTATTGCTGTTTTTTTAGGGTGCTGGTCCTTGTTGTTGATCCCAGTGGACAGGATGACTCTCTGTACTCTGGGATTCACTTGGGTTTTCTCCAGAAGTCCTGCGATATGATAAAATGTTGCTCCGGGGTAGCTGTCAATTTGGAGGTCTCCCCTGGAGTGGGACTGGATCCTGGAGAGGTTGGAGTCCCCTAGGATTATATTCGGTTTGCTGGTTCTGATGGTCCATTCCTGGACCTTCCGGGTTGTTCGGGGGTGTCTGGTCGGGTAGAAGATTTCCTCCGCTACTCCGACTCCAGTGGCGTGGGGTGGGGGGGTGGGAGTGGGTGCAGGGTTCAGGTCAGGGGTCGGAGTGGGAGTGGGGTTAGGGTTAGGGTGGGGGTGGGGGTTGGGCTCAGGGGTAGGGTTAGGGTTAGGGTGGGGGTTGGGGTCAGGGATAGGGTTAGGGTTAGGGATAGGGTTAGGGTCAGGGTTGGGGTTGGGGTTAGGGTTAGGGTTAGGGTTAGGGTTAGGGTTAGGGTTAGGGTTAGGGTTAGGGTTAGGGTTAGGGTTGGGGTTAGGGTTAGGGTTAGGGTTAGGGTTAGGGTTAGGGTTAGGGGTTAGGGTTAGGGTTAGGGTTAGGGTTAGGGTTAGGGTTAGGGTTAGGTAAGTAAGAAATCTTTATTTCCCAAGTTGTCCCATATTAGGGCCTCTTGGGAAATAAAAGTTTGCACTGGCCATTCAGGGTACTGAAGCCTTTAAGTAGGAAGAATTTGGTCCCTCTTGTGTCGGTGCTCTATGTGCGTTGATTTAGTCCTCTTGGAAATAGAGTGCTAAGTTTGAGAATCCAGTGTTTCTCAAACCTGCGTCTCTCCTCCGGTGTCCAATTGTTGTTCATTTGAAGGCCCGATATTTCTAGTGCCTCAAGTCCATGGTGAAGGAAATGAGCCACCAGGTGTGTGTCTGTCTCTCTATGATTTCTAATGTTGTATATATGTTGTGCTAGTCTACATTTAATTGTGTTCCCTGTTTCTCCTACATATATTATACCACATTGTTTGCACTTAATGGCATATATGCAGTTTTTAGTGTTTTTATTTAGTGTTTGTTTTATTATGTAGGTTGTGTTGGTAGTGGTGTTTCTGACTGTAGTGGCTTGTTTGTAAAATATTGGGCCCTGTGTCGGTAAAGTATTAATTTCTGGTAGTTTGCTGCTTACCAGATGATCTTTAAGATTTTTATTTCTTTTATATGCTGAGATAATTTTATATTCCTGGATAATGTTTGTGTTCTGTAGAGTGCGGGTTAGATTTAATTTAATTTTTCTGTTTGCAGCTAGGCTAAATGCTGAGTAGGTGGTGATTAGCGGAATGATTTTGCGCGTGTCTTGTTGTCTGGTGGTTAAGAAAGTTTTCCGGACCTGTCTAAGGAAAGATCTGGAATACCCCCTTGGTTTTAATGCATTGAAGAGGGTCTGGGTAGCCTCTTCAAAATCTATTACCTGTGTGCAAATCCTGTTGAACCTGAGCAATTGTGATTTGATCAGGCCCTTGAAAGTGTGTTTAGGGTGGAGACTGTTTTTATGTAAAAGTGTGTGTGTGTCGGTCTCTTTAAAGAAAACTTTAGTGTCTAAAGTGTGTGTTTGGGAAAAAGAGGGTCCCTTGTATGTGGTAGTGTCCAAGAAATCTATTTGTTGGTTATGCGTGATGTATTTAACTGTTATCATTCTATGGTGTGTGTTGAGGATTTGTATAAAGTGTTTGAAGTCCTCTAAACTGTGTGTCCATGTTCCCCATATGTCATCTAAGTATCTAAAATAATTGGTGGGTAATTTGGGGCATTTTTGAAAAACAGTCTCCTCCCAGTGTGCCATGTAAATGTTAGCGTAGGCCGGTGCAAATTTCTTACCCATCGCTGTGCCGCTGATTTGTAAAAAGAATTCTTTGTTGAATTCAAAATCATTTTTTGTCAGGTTGATTTCTAACAGTTGTAGGAGAGATGTATCCGGGCGGCTGTCGTCCGGGTATTTCTCCATCCAGAGTTTTACAGCTGTTAGCCCTGCTGCAGTGTTTATGTTTGTGTAGAGACTATCTATGTCAATTGTGAATAAAATGGTGTCCTGTGTTATTTTAGTGTTTTTAACTATGCGTATGAAGTCGTATGTGTCTTTTATGTAACTGTTGTGTTTAGTTGACAGTGGAGTGAGGAAATAGTCTATGTATTCTGCGATCCTGTAGGATTCGCTGTTGCAGTCTGAAACAATAGGTCTCCCTGCCGGGATCTCATATGGTACACTCCAGGACTGAGGCTGTTTGTGTATTTTGGGGAGGAGGTAAAAAACCCTTGGTCTAGGATTTTCCTCCCCCCTTAGGTAAAAACTTTGTTTTTTTGTGATGTAATTGTTTTCTAATAGTGTCTGTATAATGTCATATATTTCTTGTGCTGTGTCTAGATATATGGGTCGAATTAATTTTTTATAGTGTGTAGTGTTGTTTAATTGTCTGTGTGCTTCTTGAATGTATTGTGTTCTGTCCATGATTACTATGGCACTCCCCTTGTCAGCTGGTTTGATGACAATTTGTTTATTGTTTGCCAGCTGATGTAGTGCTTGGCTCTCTCCTCTGCTGAGGTTGTTTTTGTCTTTATGGGTTTGGGGGTTAAGTGCCTTGATCAGGGTGTTGTTGTCTTTTATGAGTTGTGTGATTGTACCCGGGATTTGGCTCTCCCTGGGTTCCCAGTTGGATCGGGCCATAAAGGGTGTTCTGTCTGTGTTTTCTGATCCCTCAAAAAAGACAGCTAGTTTCAGCTTTCTGTGAAACTCCTGAGCTTCTCCTCTGAGGGTTTCTTTTTGTTTTTTTCTAATGTTTGCCGTCGGTACGAATGATAGGCCTTTGTCCAGTAAACTAATTTGATTTGGTGTGGGTGAAAAGTTTTGTGCCAGCAGTATAATGTTCTTATTCCCCTCCCTGTTTGTGTTTGGGTTTGTGGGGATTCTCAGTTTAAATGTTTTAGCCAGTGTTCCAACATCTTGCCAGCTGTTCTCTCTGTCCAGTGGATGTCGTCCCGTGTAGTGCGGAAGTCCTCCTCCGGAAGCGTGGGAACATGTGGCATGTTTCGGAGGATGTGATTATTGATCTCCTCCAAATTGGATTTCTGGCGGGGTTCCAGGTTTTGGGAATAATTAATTAACGGGATCCAAATTTCTGCTGCCGGGAAGGTGTTTTTCGTCATCCTCAGCATGGTCTGCAGCTGTTTTATTGCTGTTTTTTTAGGGTGCTGGTCCTTGTTGTTAATCCCAGTGGACAGGATGACTCTCTGTACTCTGGGATTCACTTGGGTTTTCTCCAGGAGTCCTGCGATATGATAAAATGTTGCTCCGGGGTAGCTGTCAATTTGGAGGTCTCCCCTGGAGTGGGACTGGATCCTGGAGAGGTTGGAGTCCCCTAGGATTATATTCGGTTTGCTGGTTCTGATGGTCCATTCCTGGACCTTCCGGGTTGTTCGGGGGTGTCTGGTCGGGTAGAAGATTTCCTCCGCTACTCCGACTCCAGTGGCGTGGGGTGGGGGGGTGGGAGTGGGTGTAGGGTTCAGGTCAGGGGTCGGAGTGGGAGTGGGGTTAGGGTTAGGGTGGGGGTGGGGGTTGGGCTCAGGGGTAGGGTTAGGGTTAGGGTGGGGGTTGGGGTTGGGGTCAGGGTGGGGGTGGGGGTCAGGGTTAGGGTAAGGGTGGGGGTGGGGGTGGGGGTGGGGGTTGGGGTCAGGGATAGGGGTAGGGTTAAGGTTAGGGTTAGGGTGGGGGTGGGGGTTGGGGTCAGGGTTGGGGTTAGGGTTAGGGTTAGGGTGGGGGTGGGGGTGGGGGTTGGGGTCAGGGTTGGGGTTAGGGTGGGGGTTGGGGTCAGGGATAGGGGTAGGGGTGCGGTTAGAATTAGGAGCTGAGTGGGGGTTAGCGGTGGGGCCAGAGTGGTCATGGTCCCGTCTGTGTCTGGGTTTTTGGGGCCTTTGTGGTAGTGGTTCCGGAGTCCAGTCCCTGTGGTTTTCTGGGGTTCCACGGGTCCTTCTCCGGTTCTGTGCTGGTGCTCGGTGGGGTTTAGGAGCGCTGATCCTGGGGGTGCATGTCTGCCGCAGTGTCGGCCACTCCCTCTGGTACTGGTCCTGGTTCCGGGGCGTAGTGTGGGTGATTCTATCCGCTGTGGGTGGGGGTGGTGGAGGATTCACTAGAGCAGTGAATCTGTTGCTGGTGGAGACTGGAGTTGTGCGTCTTACAGTTCTCCAAATTGGGGCCACTGTTTCCTGGGCGATGTCCAGGGTGGTCGGGTGTAATCTTCGGCCAAACTTCTTTTTGGCCCACCTGGCCACCACCTGGAACGCCTCTGGCCAGTTGTTGAGCTGAATTCTCTCCAACTTTTTGGTGAGTTGTTCCAGGATCTTGAGATAGTGTTCCTCCAAGATCTGCATGCATGTGTGGAGCCAGTTCCGGGCATTCCCCGTCAGTAACAACATGGTGTCCTCTGTCGGGGAGGCCGGTCTCACCAGGGTGGCCAGTTCCTGCATCTTTTTAAATAAACTGGTGGGTGGTGCTGTCCCGGCTCCAGACACTGCAGTGTTCTGCAGGTGATGCGTTGTCTGGATGACTCGGAAGAGGGTCCTAGTGGCCTCAGCGAAAGCCGTCATGGTGTTTTGGTGTGGGTAAGGTGGTGTGTTTTTAGGTGTTTTTAATTTTCTAATTTTGAGAATAACGCAAGACTATTTTTTTGTGGTTTAAACTGTTTTTATTTTCTAGAATTGTCAAATATTTTTCAATTTTTACTGATTTTTTAGTGTTTTTTTAGTAATTTTTTATCATTAAAAATGTTGTGCAAGCGGCGGTGCAGGTTTCGACTGTTTGATAGCGTGCTGTCAACACGAGGTTGACGCTTATCAAAGCAGTCTATACTTACCAAGACTGTTACCTTGTGGTTTAGTTGACACCGTTAGGTTTCCACCACAAGGTAGTGCAGTCTGTACCGTGTTGCTGCAGGATTCCTCCTGGTGTCTCGTCCGTGAAAATGTTCAGGTTTGTTTTGCTCTTTCGGGATCAGCAGCGGGAGAGTTCCTCCGAGTAGGATGTGTTCCTCTGCTGTCTTCCAAAGCATATGTCGACACAACGTTTCGCCTTGTCTTAGGCTTCTTCAGGTGGTTTGGGGTTTGGGTTTGGGTTTAGGGTTGGTGTCAGGGTTAGGGTTTAGGGTTGGGGTTAGGGTTAGGGTTAGGGTTAGGGTTAGGGTTAGGGTTAGGGTTAGGGGTTAGGGGTTAGGGGTTAGGGGTTAGGGTTAGGGGTTAGGGGTTAGGGTTAGGGTTAGGGTTAGGGTTAGGGTTAGGGTTAGGGTTAGGGTTAGGGTTAGGGTTAGGGGTTAGGGTTAGGGTTAGGGTTAGGGTTAGGGTTAGGGTTAGGGTTAGGGTTAGGGTTAGGTAAGTAAGAAATCTTTATTTCCCAAGTTGTCCCATATTAGGGCCTCTTGGGAAATAAAAGTTTGCACTGGCCATTCAGGGTACTGAAGCCTTTAAGTAGGAAGAATTTGGTCCCTCTTGTGTCGGTGCTCTATGTGCGTTGATTTAGTCCTCTTGGAAATAGAGTGCTAAGTTTGAGAATCCAGTGTTTCTCAAACCTGCGTCTCTCCTCCGGTGTCCAATTGTTGTTCATTTGAAGGCCCGATATTTCTAGTGCCTCAAGTCCATGGTGAAGGAAATGAGCCACCAGGTGTGTGTCTGTCTCTCTGTGATTTCTAATGTTGTATATATGTTGTGCTAGTCTACATTTAATTGTGTTCCCTGTTTCTCCTACATATATTATACCACATTGTTTGCACTTAATGGCATATATGCAGTTTTTAGTGTTTTTATTTAGTGTTTGTTTTATTATGTAGGTTGTGTTGGTAGTGGTGTTTCTGACTGTAGTGGCTTGTTTGTAAAATATTGGGCCCTGTGTCGGTAAAGTATTAATTCCTGGTAGTTTGCTGCTTACCAGGTGGTCTTTAAGATTTTTATTTCTTTTATATGCTGAGATAATTTTATAGTCCTGGATAATGTTTGTGTTCTGTAGAGTGCGGGTTAGATTTAATTTAATTTTTCTGTTTGCAGCTAGGCTAAATGCTGAGTAGGTGGTGATTAGCGGAATGATTTTGCGCGTGTCTTGTTGTCTGGTGGTCAAGAAAGTTTTCCGGACCTGTCTAAGGAAAGATCTGGAATACCCCCTTGGTTTTAATGCTTTGAAGAGGGTCTGGGTAGCCTCTTCAAAATCTATTATCTGTGTGCAAATCCTGTTGAACCTGAGCAATTGTGATTTGATCAGGCCCTTGAAAGTGTGTTTAGGGTGGAGACTGTTTTTATGTAAAAGTGTGTGTGTGTCAGTCTCTTTAAAGAAAACTTTAGTGTCTAAAGTGTGTGTTTGGGAAAAAGAGGGTCCCTTGTATGTGGTAGTGTCCAAGAAATCTATTTGTTGGTTATGCGTGATGTATTTAACTGTTATCATTCTATGGTGTGTGTTGAGGATTTGTATAAAGTGTTTGAAGTCCTCTAAACTGTGTGTCCATGTTCCCCATATGTCATCTAAGTATCTAAAATAATTGGTGGGTAATTTGGGGCATTTTTGAAAAACAGTCTCCTCCCAGTGTGCCATGTAAATGTTCGCGTAGGCCGGTGCAAATTTTTTTCCCATCGCTGTGCCGCTGATTTGTAAAAAGAATTCTTTGTTGAATTCAAAATCATTTTTTGTCAGGCTGATTTCTAACAGTTGTAGGAGAGATGTATCCGGGCGGCTGTCGTCCGGGTATTTCTCCATCCAGAGTTTTACAGCTGTTAGCCCTGCTGCAGTGTTTATGTTTGTGTAGAGACTATCTATGTCAATTGTGAATAAAATGGTGTCCTGTGTTATTTTAGTGTTTTTAACTATGCGTATGAAGTCGTATGTGTCTTTTATGTAACTGTTGTGTTTAGTTGACAGTGGAGTGAGGAAATAGTCTATGTATTCTGCGATCCTGTAGGATTCGCTGTTGCAGTCTGAAACAATAGGTCTCCCTGCCGGGATTTCATATGGTACACTCCAGGACTGAGGCTGTTTGTGTATTTTGGGGAGGAGGTAAAAAATCCTTGGTCTAGGATTTTCCTCCCCCCTTAGGTAAAAACTTTGTTTTTTTGTGATGTAATTGTTTTCTAATAGTGTCTGTATAATGTCATATATTTCTTGTGCTGTGTCTAGATATATGGGTCGAATTAATTTTTTATAGTGTGTAGTGTTGTTTAATTGTCTGTGTGCTTCTTGAATGTATTGTGTTCTGTCCATGATTACTATGGCACTCCCCTTGTCAGCTGGTTTGATGACAATTTGTTTATTGTTTGCCAGCTGATGTAGTGCTTGGCTCTCTCCTCTGCTGAGGTTGTTTTTGTCTTGATGGGTTTGGGGGTTAAGTGCCTTGATCAGGGTGTTGTTGTCTTTTATGAGTTGTGTGATTGTACCCGGGATTTGGCTCTCCCTAGGTTCCCAGTTGGATCGGGCCATAAAGGGTGTTCTGTCTGTGTTTTCTGATCCCTCAAAAAAGACAGCTAGTTTCAGCTTTCTGTGAAACTCCTGAGCTTCTCCTCTGAGGGTTTCTTTTTGTTTCTTTCTAATGTTTGCCGTCGGTACGAATGATAGGCCTTTGTCCAGTAAACTAATTTGATTTGGTGTGGGTGAAAAGTTTTGTGCCAGCAGTATAATGTTCTTATTCCCCTCCCTGTTTGTGTTTGGGTTTGTGGGGATTCTCAGTTTAAATGTTTTAGCCAGTGTTCCAACATCTTGCCAGCTGTTCTCTCTGTCCAGTGGATGTCGTCCCGTGTAGTGCGGAAGTCCTCCTCCGGAAGCTTGGGAACATGTGGCATGTTTCGGAGGATGTGATTATTGATCTCCTCCAAATTGGATTTCTGGCGGGGTTCCAGGTTTTGGGAATAATTAATTAATGGGATCCAAATTTCTGCTGCCGGGAAGGTGTTTTTCGTCATCCTCAGCATGGTCTGCAGCTGTTTTATTGCTGTTTTTTTAGGGTGCTGGTCCTTGTTGTTAATCCCAGTGGACAGGATGACTCTCTGTACTCTGGGATTCACTTGGGTTTTCTCCAGAAGTCCTGCGATATGATAAAATGTTGCTCCGGGGTAGCTGTCAATTTGGAGGTCTCCCCTGGAGTGGGACTGGATCCTGGAGAGGTTGGAGTCCCCTAGGATTATGTTCGGTTTGCTGGTTCTGATGGTCCATTCCTGGACCTTCCGGGTTGTTCGGGGGTGTCTGGTCGGGTAGAAGATTTCCTCCGCTACTCCAGCTCCAGTGGCGTGGGGTGGGGGGGTGGGAGTGGGTGCAGGGTTCAGGTCAGGGGTCGGAGTGGGAGTGGGGTTAGGGTTAGGGTGGGGGTGGGGGTTGGGCTCAGGGGTAGGGTTAGGGTTAGGGTGGGGGTTGGGGTTGGGGTCAGGGTGGGGGTCAGGGTTAGGGTTAGGGTGGGGGTGGGGGTGGGGGTGGGGGTTGAGGTCAGGGATAGGGGTAGGGTTAAGGTTAGGGTTAGGGTGGGGGTGGGGGTTGGGGTTAGGGTTAGGGTTAGGGTTAGGGTTAGGGTGGGGGTGGGGGTGGGGGTTGGGGTCAGGGTTGGGGTTAGGGTGGGGGTTGGGGTCAGGGATAGGGGTAGGGGTGCGGTTAGAATTAGGAGCTGAGTGGGGGTTAGCGGTGGGGCCAGAGTGGTCATGGTTAGGGTTAGGGTTAGGGTTAGGGTTAGGGTTAGGGTTAGGGTTAGGGTTAGTTGTGTAGGTTGTGTTGGTAGTGGTGTTTCTGACTGTAGTGGCTTGTTTGTAAAATATTGGGCCCTGTGTCGGTAAAGTATTAATTCCTGGTAGTTTGCTGCTTACCAGGTGGTCTTTAAGATTTTTATTTCTTTTATATGCTGAGATAATTTTATAGTCCTGGATAATGTTTGTGTTCTGTAGAGTGCGGGTTAGATTTAATTTAATTTTTCTGTTTGCAGCTAGGCTAAATGCTGAGTAGGTGGTGATTAGCGGAATGATTTTGCGCGTGTCTTGTTGTCTGGTGGTCAAGAAAGTTTTCCGGACCTGTCTAAGGAAAGATCTGGAATACCCCCTTGGTTTTAATGCTTTGAAGAGGGTCTGGGTAGCCTCTTCAAAATCTATTATCTGTGTGCAAATCCTGTTGAACCTGAGCAATTGTGATTTGATCAGGCCCTTGAAAGTGTGTTTAGGGTGGAGACTGTTTTTATGTAAAAGTGTGTGTGTGTCAGTCTCTTTAAAGAAAACTTTAGTGTCTAAAGTGTGTGTTTGGGAAAAAGAGGGTCCCTTGTATGTGGTAGTGTCCAAGAAATCTATTTGTTGGTTATGCGTGATGTATTTAACTGTTATCATTCTATGGTGTGTGTTGAGGATTTGTATAAAGTGTTTGAAGTCCTCTAAACTGTGTGTCCATGTTCCCCATATGTCATCTAAGTATCTAAAATAATTGGTGGGTAATTTGGGGCATTTTTGAAAAACAGTCTCCTCCCAGTGTGCCATGTAAATGTTCGCGTAGGCCGGTGCAAATTTTTTTCCCATCGCTGTGCCGCTGATTTGTAAAAAGAATTCTTTGTTGAATTCAAAATCATTTTTTGTCAGGCTGATTTCTAACAGTTGTAGGAGAGATGTATCCGGGCGGCTGTCGTCCGGGTATTTCTCCATCCAGAGTTTTACAGCTGTTAGCCCTGCTGCAGTGTTTATGTTTGTGTAGAGACTATCTATGTCAATTGTGAATAAAATGGTGTCCTGTGTTATTTTAGTGTTTTTAACTATGCGTATGAAGTCGTATGTGTCTTTTATGTAACTGTTGTGTTTAGTTGACAGTGGAGTGAGGAAATAGTCTATGTATTCTGCGATCCTGTAGGATTCGCTGTTGCAGTCTGAAACAATAGGTCTCCCTGCCGGGATTTCATATGGTACACTCCAGGACTGAGGCTGTTTGTGTATTTTGGGGAGGAGGTAAAAAATCCTTGGTCTAGGATTTTCCTCCCCCCTTAGGTAAAAACTTTGTTTTTTTGTGATGTAATTGTTTTCTAATAGTGTCTGTATAATGTCATATATTTCTTGTGCTGTGTCTAGATATATGGGTCGAATTAATTTTTTATAGTGTGTAGTGTTGTTTAATTGTCTGTGTGCTTCTTGAATGTATTGTGTTCTGTCCATGATTACTATGGCACTCCCCTTGTCAGCTGGTTTGATGACAATTTGTTTATTGTTTGCCAGCTGATGTAGTGCTTGGCTCTCTCCTCTGCTGAGGTTGTTTTTGTCTTGATGGGTTTGGGGGTTAAGTGCCTTGATCAGGGTGTTGTTGTCTTTTATGAGTTGTGTGATTGTACCCGGGATTTGGCTCTCCCTAGGTTCCCAGTTGGATCGGGCCATAAAGGGTGTTCTGTCTGTGTTTTCTGATCCCTCAAAAAAGACAGCTAGTTTCAGCTTTCTGTGAAACTCCTGAGCTTCTCCTCTGAGGGTTTCTTTTTGTTTCTTTCTAATGTTTGCCGTCGGTACGAATGATAGGCCTTTGTCCAGTAAACTAATTTGATTTGGTGTGGGTGAAAAGTTTTGTGCCAGCAGTATAATGTTCTTATTCCCCTCCCTGTTTGTGTTTGGGTTTGTGGGGATTCTCAGTTTAAATGTTTTAGCCAGTGTTCCAACATCTTGCCAGCTGTTCTCTCTGTCCAGTGGATGTCGTCCCGTGTAGTGCGGAAGTCCTCCTCCGGAAGCTTGGGAACATGTGGCATGTTTCGGAGGATGTGATTATTGATCTCCTCCAAATTGGATTTCTGGCGGGGTTCCAGGTTTTGGGAATAATTAATTAATGGGATCCAAATTTCTGCTGCCGGGAAGGTGTTTTTCGTCATCCTCAGCATGGTCTGCAGCTGTTTTATTGCTGTTTTTTTAGGGTGCTGGTCCTTGTTGTTAATCCCAGTGGACAGGATGACTCTCTGTACTCTGGGATTCACTTGGGTTTTCTCCAGAAGTCCTGCGATATGATAAAATGTTGCTCCGGGGTAGCTGTCAATTTGGAGGTCTCCCCTGGAGTGGGACTGGATCCTGGAGAGGTTGGAGTCCCCTAGGATTATGTTCGGTTTGCTGGTTCTGATGGTCCATTCCTGGACCTTCCGGGTTGTTCGGGGGTGTCTGGTCGGGTAGAAGATTTCCTCCGCTACTCCAGCTCCAGTGGCGTGGGGTGGGGGGGTGGGAGTGGGTGCAGGGTTCAGGTCAGGGGTCGGAGTGGGAGTGGGGTTAGGGTTAGGGTGGGGGTGGGGGTTGGGCTCAGGGGTAGGGTTAGGGTTAGGGTGGGGGTTGGGGTTGGGGTCAGGGTGGGGGTCAGGGTTAGGGTTAGGGTGGGGGTGGGGGTGGGGGTGGGGGTTGGGGTCAGGGATAGGGGTAGGGTTAAGGTTAGGGTTAGGGTGGGGGTGGGGGTTGGGGTTAGGGTTAGGGTTAGGGTTAGGGTTAGGGTGGGGGTGGGGGTGGGGGTTGGGGTCAGGGTTGGGGTTAGGGTGGGGGTTGGGGTCAGGGATAGGGGTAGGGGTGCGGTTAGAATTAGGAGCTGAGTGGGGGTTAGCGGTGGGGCCAGAGTGGTCATGGTTAGGGTTAGGGTTAGGGTTAGGGTTAGGGTTAGGGTTAGGGTTAGGGTTAGGGTTAGGGGTTAGGGTTAGGGTTAGGGTTAGGGTTAGGGTTAGGGTTAGGGTTAGGGTTAGGTAAGTAAGAAATCTTTATTTCCCAAGTTGTCCCATATTAGGGCCTCTTGGGAAATAAAAGTTTGCACTGGCCATTCAGGGTTAGGGTTAGGGTTAGGGTTAGGGTTAGGGTTAGGGTTAGGGTTAGGGTTAGGGTTTAGGGGTTAGGGTTAGGGTTAGGGTTTAGGGGTTAGGGTTAGGGTTAGGGTTAGGGTTAGGGTTAGGGTTAGGGTTAGGGTTAGGGTTAGGGTTTAGGGGTTAGGGTTAGGGTTAGGGTTAGGGGTTAGGGTTAGGGTTAGGGTTAGGGTTAGGGTTAGGGGTTAGGGTTAGGGTTAGGGTTAGGGTTAGGGTTAGGGTTAGGGTTAGGGGTTAGGGTTAGGGTTAGGGTTAGGGTTAGGGTTAGGGTTAGGGTTAGGGGTTAGGGTTAGGGTTAGGGTTAGGGTTAGGGTTAGGGTTAGGGTTAGGGTTAGGGGTTAGGGTTAGGGTTAGGGTTAGGGTTAGGGTTAGGGTTAGGGGTTAGGGGTTAGGGTTAGGGTTAGGGTTAGGGTTAGGGTTAGGGTTAGGGTTAGGGTTTAGGGTTAGGGTTAGGGTTAGGGTTAGGGTTAGGGTTAGGTAAGTAAGAAATCTTTATTTCCCAAGTTGTCCCATATTAGGGCCTCTTGGGAAATAAAACTTTGCACTGGCCATTCAGGGTACTGAAGCCTTTAAGTAGGAAGAATTTGGTCCCTCTTGTGTCGGTGCTCTATGTGCGTTGATTTAGTCCTCTTGGAAATAGAGTGCTAAGTTTGAGAATCCAGTGTTTCTCAAACCTGCGTCTCTCCTCCGGTGTCCAATTGTTGTTCATTTGAAGGCCCGATATTTCTAGTGCCTCAAGTCCATGGTGAAGGAAATGAGCCACCAGGTGTGTGTCTGTCTCTCTATGATTTCTAATGTTGTATATATGTTGTGCTAGTCTACATTTAATTGTGTTCCCTGTTTCTCCTACATATATTATACCACATTGTTTGCACTTAATGGCATATATGCAGTTTTTAGTGTTTTTATTTAGTGTTTGTTTTATTATGTAGGTTGTGTTGGTAGTGGTGTTTCTGACTGTAGTGGCTTGTTTGTAAAATATTGGGCCCTGTGTCGGTAAAGTATTAATTTCTGGTAGTTTGCTGCTTACCAGATGATCTTTAAGATTTTTATTTCTTTTATATGCTGAGATAATTTTATATTCCTGGATAATGTTTGTGTTCTGTAGAGTGCGGGTTAGATTTAATTTAATTTTTCTGTTTGCAGCTAGGCTAAATGCTGAGTAGGTGGTGATTAGCGGAATGATTTTGCGCGTGTCTTGTTGTCTGGTGGTTAAGAAAGTTTTCCGGACCTGTCTAAGGAAAGATCTGGAATACCCCCTTGGTTTTAATGCATTGAAGAGGGTCTGGGTAGCCTCTTCAAAATCTATTACCTGTGTGCAAATCCTGTTGAACCTGAGCAATTGTGATTTGATCAGGCCCTTGAAAGTGTGTTTAGGGTGGAGACTGTTTTTATGTAAAAGTGTGTGTGTGTCAGTCTCTTTAAAGAAAACTTTAGTGTCTAAAGTGTGTGTTTGGGAAAAAGAGGGTCCCTTGTATGTGGTAGTGTCCAAGAAATCTATTTGTTCGTTATGCGTGATGTATTTAACTGTTATCATTCTATGGTGTGTGTTGAGGATTTGTATAAAGTGTTTGAAGTCCTCTAAACTGTGTGTCCATGTTCCCCATATGTCATCTAAGTATCTAAAATAATTGGTGGGTAATTTGGGGCATTTTTGAAAAACAGTCTCCTCCCAGTGTGCCATGTAAATGTTAGCGTAGGCCGGTGCAAATTTCTTACCCATCGCTGTGCCGCTGATTTGTAAAAAGAATTCTTTGTTGAATTCAAAATCATTTTTTGTCAGGTTGATTTCTAACAGTTGTAGGAGAGATGTATCCGGGCGGCTGTCGTCCGGGTATTTCTCCATCCAGAGTTTTACAGCTGTTAGCCCTGCTGCAGTGTTTATGTTTGTGTAGAGACTATCTATGTCAATTGTGAATAAAATGGTGTCCTGTGTTATTTTAGTGTTTTTAACTATGCGTATGAAGTCGTATGTGTCTTTTATGTAACTGTTGTGTTTAGTTGACAGTGGAGTGAGGAAATAGTCTATGTATTCTGCGATCCTGTAGGATTCGCTGTTGCAGTCTGAAACAATAGGTCTCCCTGCTGGGATCTCATATGGTACACTCCAGGACTGAGGCTGTTTGTGTATTTTGGGGAGGAGGTAAAAAACCCTTGGTCTAGGATTTTCCTCCCCCCTTAGGTAAAAACTTTGTTTTTTTGTGATGTAATTGTTTTCTAATAGTGTCTGTATAATGTCATATATTTCTTGTGCTGTGTCTAGATATATGGGTCGAATTAATTTTTTATAGTGTGTAGTGTTGTTTAATTGTCTGTGTGCTTCTTGAATGTATTGTGTTCTGTCCATGATTACTATGGCACTCCCCTTGTCAGCTGGTTTGATGACAATTTGTTTATTGTTTGCCAGCTGATGTAGTGCTTGGCTCTCTCCTCTGCTGAGGTTGTTTTTGTCTTTATGGGTTTGGGGGTTAAGTGCCTTGATCAGGGTGTTGTTGTCTTTTATGAGTTGTGTGATTGTACCCGGGATTTGGCTCTCCCTGGGTTCCCAGTTGGATCGGGCCATAAAGGGTGTTCTGTTTGTGTTTTCTGATCCCTCAAAAAAGACAGCTAGTTTCAGCTTTCTGTGAAACTCCTGAGCTTCTCCTCTGAGGGTTTCTTTTTGTTTTTTTCTAATGTTTGCCGTCGGTACGAATGATAGGCCTTTGTCCAGTAAACTAATTTGATTTGGTGTGGGTGAAAAGTTTTGTGCCAGCAGTATAATGTTCTTATTCCCCTCCCTGTTTGTGTTTGGGTTTGTGGGGATTCTCAGTTTAAATGTTTTAGCCAGTGTTCCAACATCTTGCCAGCTGTTCTCTCTGTCCAGTGGATGTCGTCCCGTGTAGTGCGGAAGTCCTCCTCCGGAAGCTTGGGAACATGTGGCATGTTTCGGAGGATGTGATTATTGATCTCCTCCAAATTGGATTTCTGGCGGGGTTCCAGGTTTTGGGAATAATTAATTAACGGGATCCAAATTTCTGCTGCCGGGAAGGTGTTTTTTGTCATCCTCAGCATGGTCTGCAGCTGTTTTATTGCTGTTTTTTTAGGGTGCTGGTCCTTGTTGTTAATCCCAGTGGACAGGATGACTCTCTGTACTCTGGGATTCACTTGGGTTTTCTCCAGGAGTCCTGCGATATGATAAAATGTTGCTCCGGGGTAGCTGTCAATTTGTAGGTCTCCCCTGGAGTTGGACTGGATCCTGGAGAGGTTGGAGTCCCCTAGGATTATGTTCGGTTTGCTGGTTCTGATGGTCCATTCCTGGACCTTCCGCGTTGTTCGGGGGTGTCTGGTCGGGTAGAAGATTTCCTCCGCTACTCCGACTCCAGTGGCGTGGGGTGGGGGGGTGGGAGTGGGTGCAGGGTTCAGGTCAGGGGTCGGAGTGGGAGTGGGGTTAGGGTTAGGGTGGGGGTGGGGGTTGGGCTCAGGGGTAGGGTTAGGGTTAGGGTGGGGGTTGGGTTAGGGTTAGGGTTAGGGTTAGGGTTAGGGTTAGGGTTAGGGTTAGGGTTAGGGTTAGGGTAGGGTTAGGGTTAGGGTTAGGGTTAGGGTTAGGGTTAGGGTTAGGGTTAGGGTTAGGGGTTAGGGTTAGGGTTAGGGTTAGGGTTAGGGTTAGGGTTAGGGTTAGGGTTAGGGTTAGGGTTAGGGTTAGGGGTTAGGGGTTAGGGTTAGGGTTAGGGTTAGGGTTAGGGTTAGGGTTAGGGGTTAGGGTTAGGGTTAGGGTTAGGGTTAGGGTTAGGGTTAGGGTTAGGGGGTTAGGGTTAGGGTTAGGGTTAGGGTTAGGGTTAGGGTTAGGGTTAGGTAAGTAAGAAATCTTTATTTCCCAAGTTGTCCCATATTAGGGCCTCTTGGGAAATAAAAGTTTGCACTGGCCATTCAGGGTACTGAAGCCTTTAAGTAGGAAGAATTTGGTCCCTCTTGTGTCGGTGCTCTATGTGCGTTGATTTAGTCCTCTTGGAAATAGAGTGCTAAGTTTGAGAATCCAGTGTTTCTCAAACCTGCGTCTCTCCTCCGGTGTCCAATTATTGTTCATTTGAAGGCCTGATATTTCTAGTGCCTCAAGTCCATGGTGAAGGAAATGAGCCACCAGGTGTGTGTCTGTCTCTCTGTGATTTCTAATGTTGTATATATGTTGTGCTAGTCTACATTTAATTGTGTTCCCTGTTTCTCCTACATATATTATACCACATTGTTTGCACTTAATGGCATATATGCAGTTTTTAGTGTTTTTATTTAGTGTTTGTTTTATTATGTAGGTTGTGTTGGTAGTGGTGTTTCTGACTGTAGTGGCTTGTTTGTAAAATATTGGGCCCTGTGTCGGTAAAGTATTAATTTCTGGTAGTTTGCTGCTTACCAGATGATCTTTAAGATTTTTATTTCTTTTATATGCTGAGATAATTTTATAGTCCTGGATAATGTTTGTGTTCTGTAGAGTGCGGGTTAGATTTAATTTAATTTTTCTGTTTGCAGCTAGGCTAAATGCTGAGTAGGTGGTGATTAGCGGAATGATTTTGCGCGTGTCTTGTTGTCTGGTGGTCAAGAAAGTTTTCCGGACCTGTCTAAGGAAAGATCTGGAATACCCCCTTGGTTTTAATGCATTGAAGAGGGTCTGGGTAGCCTCTTCAAAATCTATTACCTGTGTGCAAATCCTGTTGAACCTGAGCAATTGTGATTTGATCAGGCCCTTGAAAGTGTGTTTAGGGTGGAGACTGTTTTTATGTAAAAGTGTGTGTGTGTCAGTCTCTTTAAAGAAAACTTTAGTGTCTAAGGTGTGTGTTTGGGAAAAAGAGGGTCCCTTGTATGTGGTAGTGTCCAAGAAATCTATTTGTTGGTTATGCGTGATGTATTTAACTGTTATCATTCTATGGTGTGTGTTGAGGATTTGTATAAAGTGTTTGAAGTCCTCTAAACTGTGTGTCCATGTTCCCCATATGTCATCTAAGTATCTAAAATAATTGGTGGGTAATTTGGGGCATTTTGGAAAAACAGTCTCCTCCCAGTGTGCCATGTAAATGTTAGCGTAGGCCGGTGCAAATTTCTTACCCATCGCTGTGCCGCTGATTTGTAAAAAGAATTCTTTGTTGAATTCAAAATCATTTTTTGTCAGGTTGATTTCTAACAGTTGTAGGAGAGATGTATCCGGGCGGCTGTCGTCCGGGTATTTCTCCATCCAGAGTTTTACAGCTGTTAGCCCTGCTGCAGTGTTTATGTTTGTGTAGAGACTATCTATGTCAATTGTGAATAAAATGGTGTCCTGTGTTATTTTAGTGTTTTTAACTATGCGTATGAAGTCGTATGTGTCTTTTATGTAGCTGTTGTGTTTAGTTGACAGTGGAGTGAGGAAATGGTCTATGTATTCTGCGATCCTGTAGGATTCGCTGTTGCAGTCTGAAACAATAGGTCTCCCTGCCGGGATCTCATATGGTACACTCCAGGACTGAGGCTGTTTGTGTATTTTGGGGAGGAGGTAAAAAACCCTTGGTCTAGGATTTTCCTCCCCCCTTAGGTAAAAACTTTGTTTTTTTGTGATGTAATTGTTTTCTAATAGTGTCTGTATAATGTCATATATTTCTTGTGCTGTGTCTAGATATATGGGTCGAATTAATTTTTTATAGTGTGTAGTGTTGTTTAATTGTCTGTGTGCTTCTTGGATGTACTGTGTTCTGTCCATGATTACTATGGCACTCCCCTTGTCAGCTGGTTTGATGACAATTTGTTTATTGTTTGCCAGCTGATGTAGTGCTTGGCTCTCTCCTCTGCTGAGGTTGTTTTTGTCTTTATGGGTTTGGGGGTTAAGTGCCTTGATCAGGGTGTTGTTGTCTTTTATGAGTTGTGTGATTGTACCCGGGATTTGGCTCTCCCTGGGTTCCCAGTTGGATCGGGCCATAAAGGGTGTTCTGTTTGTGTTTTCTGATCCCTCAAAAAAGACAGCTAGTTTCAGCTTTCTGTGAAACTCCTGAGCTTCTCCTCTGAGGGTTTCTTTTTGTTTTTTTCTAATGTTTGCCGTCGGTACGAATGATAGGCCTTTGTCCAGTAAACTAATTTGATTTGGTGTGGGTGAAAAGTTTTGTGCCAGCAGTATAATGTTCTTATTCCCCTCCCTGTTTGTGTTTGGGTTTGTGGGGATTCTCAGTTTAAATGTTTTAGCCAGTGTTCCAACATCTTGCCAGCTGTTCTCTCTGTCCAGTGGATGTCGTCCCGTGTAGTGCGGAAGTCCTCCTCCGGAAGCTTGGGAACATGTGGCATGTTTCGGAGAATGTGATTATTGATCTCCTCCAAATTGGATTTCTGGCGGGGTTCCAGGTTTTGGGAATAATTAATTAACGGGATCCAAATTTCTGCTGCCGGGAAGGTGTTTTTTGTCATCCTCAGCATGGTCTGCAGCTGTTTTATTGCTGTTTTTTTAGGGTGCTGGTCCTTGTTGTTAATCCCAGTGGACAGGATGACTCTCTGTACTCTGGGACTCACTTGGGTTTTCTCCAGGAGTCCTGCGATATGATAAAATGTTGCTCCGGGGTAGCTGTCAATTTGTAGGTCTCCCCTGGAGTGGGACTGGATCCTGGAGAGGTTGGAGTCCCCTAGGATTATGTTCGGTTTGCTGGTTCTGATGGTCCATTCCTGGACCTTCCGCGTTGTTCGGGGGTGTCTGGTCGGGTAGAAGATTTCCTCCGCTACTCCGACTCCAGTGGCGTGGGGTGGGGGGGTGGGAGTGGGTGCAGGGTTCAGGTCAGGGGTCGGAGTGGGAGTGGGGTTAGGGTTAGGGTGGGGGTGGGGGTTGGGCTCAGGGGTAGGGTTAGGGTTAGGGTGGGGGTTGGGGTTGGGGTCAGGGTGGGGGTGGGGGTCAGGGTTAGGGTTAGGGTGGGGGTGGGGGTGGGGGTTGGGGTCAGGGATAGGGGTAGGGTTAAGGTTAGGGTTAGGGTGGGGGTGGGGGTTGGGGTCAGGGTTGGGGTTAGGGTGGGGGTTGGGGTCAGGGATAGGGGTAGGGGTGCGGTTAGAATTAGGAGCTGAGTGGGGGTTAGCGGTGGGGCCAGAGTGGTCATGGTCCCGTCTGTGTCTGGGTTTTTGGGGCCTTTGTGGTAGTGGTTCCGGAGTCCAGTCCCTGTGGTTTTCTGGGGTTCCACGGGTCCTTCTCCGGTTCTGTGCTGGTGCTCGGTGGGGTTTAGGAGCGCTGATCCTGGGGGTGCATGTCTGCCGCAGTGTCGGCCACTCCCTCTGGTACTGGTCCTGGTTCCGGGGCGTAGTGTGGGTGATTCTATCCGCTGTGGGTGGGGGTGGTGGAGGATTCACTAGAGCAGTGAATCTGTTGCTGGTGGAGACTGGAGTTGTGCGTCTTACAGTTCTCCAAATTGGGGCCACTGTTTCCTGGGCGATGTCCAGGGTGGTCGGGTGTAATCTTCGGCCAAACTTCTTTTTGGCCCACCTGGCCGCCACCTGGAACGCCTCTGGCCAGTTGTTGAGCTGAATTCTCTCCAACTTTTTGGTGAGTTGTTCCAGGATCTTGAGATAGTGTTCCTCCAAGATCTGCATGCATGTGTGGAGCCAGTTCCGGGCATTCCCCGTCAGTAACAACATGGTGTCCTCTGTCGGGGAGGCCGGTCTCACCAGGGTGGCCAGTTCCTGCATCTTTTTAAATAAACTGGTGGGTGGTGCTGTCCCGGCTCCAGACACTGCAGTGTTCTGCAGGTGATGCGTTGTCTGGATGACTCGGAAGAGGGTCCTAGTGGCCTCAGCGAAAGCCGTCATGGTGTTTTGGTGTGGGTAAGGTGGTGTGTTTTTAGGTGTTTTTAATTTTCTAATTTTGAGAATAACGCAAGACTATTTTTTTGTGGTTTAAACTGTTTTTATTTTCTAGAATTGTCAAATATTTTTCAAATTTTACAGATTTTTAGTGTTTTTTTAGTAATTTTTTATCATTAAAAATGTTGTGCAAGCGGCGGTGCAGGTTTCGACTGTTTGATAGCGTGCTGTCAACACGAGGTTGACGCTTATCAAAGCAGTCTATACTTACCAAGACTGTTACCTTGTGGTTTAGTTGACACCGTTAGGTTTCCACCACAAGGTAGTGCAGTCTGTACCGTGTTGCTGCAGGATTCCTCCTGGTGTCTCGTCCGTGAAAATGTTCAGGTTTGTTTTGCTCTTTCGGGATCAGCAGCGGGAGAGTTCCTCCGAGTAGGATGTGTTCCTCTGCTGTCTTCCAAAGCATATGTCGACACAACGTTTCGCCTTGTCTTAGGCTTCTTCAGGTGTGAGTGTGAGAGGATTGTGGTTCTGTTTATCAGGTCACAGAGAGGACCTGTTTGAGGCCACTGGTTTGTGGGGTCCTCATTGGTGGATGTGTCCCTTTGTGTCCTTAATAGCCCTAGCTCTCTGGAATTTTTGTCAAAAATGGCTGTTTCCTGCCAGTAGTTAACCTTTTGTTTCCCGTGATGGGTGATTCTTTTGTTATTTTAAAGACCTATTTTAAAGATGGTTCTATTAAATGGCCCTAGCATTCCAGTAGTTTGGCCTGAATGGCTATATTCCTCCTGTAATTTAGTCTTTTGTTTCTTCTAGTGGGTAATTCTTTTGTTATTTTAAAGACCTCTCTCTGGCTCGGGTGAGCCTATTCAGAGTGGTATTAACCAGATGGGTAGTCTTTAGTGTAATTCTGTCCCAGCTATCAGCAGTTACTGAAGGCTCTGGCTAGTTAGGTAAGTAAGAAATCTTTATTTCCCAAGTTGTCCCATATTAGGGCCTCTTGGGAAATAAAAGTTTGCACTGGCCATTCAGGGTACTGAAGCCTTTAAGTAGGAAGAATTTGGTCCCTCTTGTGTCGGTGCTCTATGTGCGTTGATTTAGTCCTCTTGGAAATAGAGTGCTAAGTTTGAGAATCCAGTGTTTCTCAAACCTGCGTCTCTCCTCCGGTGTCCAATTATTGTTCATTTGAAGGCCTGATATTTCTAGTGCCTCAAGTCCATGGTGAAGGAAATGAGCCACCAGGTGTGTGTCTGTCTCTCTGTGATTTCTAATGTTGTATATATGTTGTGCTAGTCTACATTTAATTGTGTTCCCTGTTTCTCCTACATATATTATACCACATTGTTTGCACTTAATGGCATATATGCAGTTTTTAGTGTTTTTATTTAGTGTTTGTTTTATTATGTAGGTTGTGTTGGTAGTGGTGTTTCTGACTGTAGTGGCTTGTTTGTAAAATATTGGGCCCTGTGTCGGTAAAGTATTAATTTCTGGTAGTTTGCTGCTTACCAGATGATCTTTAAGATTTTTATTTCTTTTATATGCTGAGATAATTTTATAGTCCTGGATAATGTTTGTGTTCTGTAGAGTGCGGGTTAGATTTAATTTAATTTTTCTGTTTGCAGCTAGGCTAAATGCTGAGTAGGTGGTGATTAGCGGAATGATTTTGCGCGTGTCTTGTTGTCTGGTGGTCAAGAAAGTTTTCCGGACCTGTCTAAGGAAAGATCTGGAATACCCCCTTGGTTTTAATGCATTGAAGAGGGTCTGGGTAGCCTCTTCAAAATCTATTACCTGTGTGCAAATCCTGTTGAACCTGAGCAATTGTGATTTGATCAGGCCCTTGAAAGTGTGTTTAGGGTGGAGACTGTTTTTATGTAAAAGTGTGTGTGTGTCAGTCTCTTTAAAGAAAACTTTAGTGTCTAAGGTGTGTGTTTGGGAAAAAGAGGGTCCCTTGTATGTGGTAGTGTCCAAGAAATCTATTTGTTGGTTATGCGTGATGTATTTAACTGTTATCATTCTATGGTGTGTGTTGAGGATTTGTATAAAGTGTTTGAAGTCCTCTAAACTGTGTGTCCATGTTCCCCATATGTCATCTAAGTATCTAAAATAATTGGTGGGTAATTTGGGGCATTTTGGAAAAACAGTCTCCTCCCAGTGTGCCATGTAAATGTTAGCGTAGGCCGGTGCAAATTTCTTACCCATCGCTGTGCCGCTGATTTGTAAAAAGAATTCTTTGTTGAATTCAAAATCATTTTTTGTCAGGTTGATTTCTAACAGTTGTAGGAGAGATGTATCCGGGCGGCTGTCGTCCGGGTATTTCTCCATCCAGAGTTTTACAGCTGTTAGCCCTGCTGCAGTGTTTATGTTTGTGTAGAGACTATCTATGTCAATTGTGAATAAAATGGTGTCCTGTGTTATTTTAGTGTTTTTAACTATGCGTATGAAGTCGTATGTGTCTTTTATGTAGCTGTTGTGTTTAGTTGACAGTGGAGTGAGGAAATGGTCTATGTATTCTGCGATCCTGTAGGATTCGCTGTTGCAGTCTGAAACAATAGGTCTCCCTGCCGGGATCTCATATGGTACACTCCAGGACTGAGGCTGTTTGTGTATTTTGGGGAGGAGGTAAAAAACCCTTGGTCTAGGATTTTCCTCCCCCCTTAGGTAAAAACTTTGTTTTTTTGTGATGTAATTGTTTTCTAATAGTGTCTGTATAATGTCATATATTTCTTGTGCTGTGTCTAGATATATGGGTCGAATTAATTTTTTATAGTGTGTAGTGTTGTTTAATTGTCTGTGTGCTTCTTGGATGTACTGTGTTCTGTCCATGATTACTATGGCACTCCCCTTGTCAGCTGGTTTGATGACAATTTGTTTATTGTTTGCCAGCTGATGTAGTGCTTGGCTCTCTCCTCTGCTGAGGTTGTTTTTGTCTTTATGGGTTTGGGGGTTAAGTGCCTTGATCAGGGTGTTGTTGTCTTTTATGAGTTGTGTGATTGTACCCGGGATTTGGCTCTCCCTGGGTTCCCAGTTGGATCGGGCCATAAAGGGTGTTCTGTTTGTGTTTTCTGATCCCTCAAAAAAGACAGCTAGTTTCAGCTTTCTGTGAAACTCCTGAGCTTCTCCTCTGAGGGTTTCTTTTTGTTTTTTTCTAATGTTTGCCGTCGGTACGAATGATAGGCCTTTGTCCAGTAAACTAATTTGATTTGGTGTGGGTGAAAAGTTTTGTGCCAGCAGTATAATGTTCTTATTCCCCTCCCTGTTTGTGTTTGGGTTTGTGGGGATTCTCAGTTTAAATGTTTTAGCCAGTGTTCCAACATCTTGCCAGCTGTTCTCTCTGTCCAGTGGATGTCGTCCCGTGTAGTGCGGAAGTCCTCCTCCGGAAGCTTGGGAACATGTGGCATGTTTCGGAGAATGTGATTATTGATCTCCTCCAAATTGGATTTCTGGCGGGGTTCCAGGTTTTGGGAATAATTAATTAACGGGATCCAAATTTCTGCTGCCGGGAAGGTGTTTTTTGTCATCCTCAGCATGGTCTGCAGCTGTTTTATTGCTGTTTTTTTAGGGTGCTGGTCCTTGTTGTTAATCCCAGTGGACAGGATGACTCTCTGTACTCTGGGACTCACTTGGGTTTTCTCCAGGAGTCCTGCGATATGATAAAATGTTGCTCCGGGGTAGCTGTCAATTTGTAGGTCTCCCCTGGAGTGGGACTGGATCCTGGAGAGGTTGGAGTCCCCTAGGATTATGTTCGGTTTGCTGGTTCTGATGGTCCATTCCTGGACCTTCCGCGTTGTTCGGGGGTGTCTGGTCGGGTAGAAGATTTCCTCCGCTACTCCGACTCCAGTGGCGTGGGGTGGGGGGGTGGGAGTGGGTGCAGGGTTCAGGTCAGGGGTCGGAGTGGGAGTGGGGTTAGGGTTAGGGTGGGGGTGGGGGTTGGGCTCAGGGGTAGGGTTAGGGTTAGGGTGGGGGTTGGGGTTGGGGTCAGGGTGGGGGTGGGGGTCAGGGTTAGGGTTAGGGTGGGGGTGGGGGTGGGGGTTGGGGTCAGGGATAGGGGTAGGGTTAAGGTTAGGGTTAGGGTGGGGGTGGGGGTTGGGGTCAGGGTTGGGGTTAGGGTGGGGGTTGGGGTCAGGGATAGGGGTAGGGGTGCGGTTAGAATTAGGAGCTGAGTGGGGGTTAGCGGTGGGGCCAGAGTGGTCATGGTCCCGTCTGTGTCTGGGTTTTTGGGGCCTTTGTGGTAGTGGTTCCGGAGTCCAGTCCCTGTGGTTTTCTGGGGTTCCACGGGTCCTTCTCCGGTTCTGTGCTGGTGCTCGGTGGGGTTTAGGAGCGCTGATCCTGGGGGTGCATGTCTGCCGCAGTGTCGGCCACTCCCTCTGGTACTGGTCCTGGTTCCGGGGCGTAGTGTGGGTGATTCTATCCGCTGTGGGTGGGGGTGGTGGAGGATTCACTAGAGCAGTGAATCTGTTGCTGGTGGAGACTGGAGTTGTGCGTCTTACAGTTCTCCAAATTGGGGCCACTGTTTCCTGGGCGATGTCCAGGGTGGTCGGGTGTAATCTTCGGCCAAACTTCTTTTTGGCCCACCTGGCCGCCACCTGGAACGCCTCTGGCCAGTTGTTGAGCTGAATTCTCTCCAACTTTTTGGTGAGTTGTTCCAGGATCTTGAGATAGTGTTCCTCCAAGATCTGCATGCATGTGTGGAGCCAGTTCCGGGCATTCCCCGTCAGTAACAACATGGTGTCCTCTGTCGGGGAGGCCGGTCTCACCAGGGTGGCCAGTTCCTGCATCTTTTTAAATAAACTGGTGGGTGGTGCTGTCCCGGCTCCAGACACTGCAGTGTTCTGCAGGTGATGCGTTGTCTGGATGACTCGGAAGAGGGTCCTAGTGGCCTCAGCGAAAGCCGTCATGGTGTTTTGGTGTGGGTAAGGTGGTGTGTTTTTAGGTGTTTTTAATTTTCTAATTTTGAGAATAACGCAAGACTATTTTTTTGTGGTTTAAACTGTTTTTATTTTCTAGAATTGTCAAATATTTTTCAAATTTTACAGATTTTTAGTGTTTTTTTAGTAATTTTTTATCATTAAAAATGTTGTGCAAGCGGCGGTGCAGGTTTCGACTGTTTGATAGCGTGCTGTCAACACGAGGTTGACGCTTATCAAAGCAGTCTATACTTACCAAGACTGTTACCTTGTGGTTTAGTTGACACCGTTAGGTTTCCACCACAAGGTAGTGCAGTCTGTACCGTGTTGCTGCAGGATTCCTCCTGGTGTCTCGTCCGTGAAAATGTTCAGGTTTGTTTTGCTCTTTCGGGATCAGCAGCGGGAGAGTTCCTCCGAGTAGGATGTGTTCCTCTGCTGTCTTCCAAAGCATATGTCGACACAACGTTTCGCCTTGTCTTAGGCTTCTTCAGGTGTGAGTGTGAGAGGATTGTGGTTCTGTTTATCAGGTCACAGAGAGGACCTGTTTGAGGCCACTGGTTTGTGGGGTCCTCATTGGTGGATGTGTCCCTTTGTGTCCTTAATAGCCCTAGCTCTCTGGAATTTTTGTCAAAAATGGCTGTTTCCTGCCAGTAGTTAACCTTTTGTTTCCCGTGATGGGTGATTCTTTTGTTATTTTAAAGACCTATTTTAAAGATGGTTCTATTAAATGGCCCTAGCATTCCAGTAGTTTGGCCTGAATGGCTATATTCCTCCTGTAATTTAGTCTTTTGTTTCTTCTAGTGGGTAATTCTTTTGTTATTTTAAAGACCTCTCTCTGGCTCGGGTGAGCCTATTCAGAGTGGTATTAACCAGATGGGTAGTCTTTAGTGTAATTCTGTCCCAGCTATCAGCAGTTACTGAAGGCTCTGGCTAGTTAGGTAAGTAAGAAATCTTTATTTCCCAAGTTGTCCCATATTAGGGCCTCTTGGGAAATAAAAGTTTGCACTGGCCATTCAGGGTACTGAAGCCTTTAAGTAGGAAGAATTTGGTCCCTCTTGTGTCGGTGCTCTATGTGCGTTGATTTAGTCCTCTTGGAAATAGAGTGCTAAGTTTGAGAATCCAGTGTTTCTCAAACCTGCGTCTCTCCTCCGGTGTCCAATTATTGTTCATTTGAAGGCCTGATATTTCTAGTGCCTCAAGTCCATGGTGAAGGAAATGAGCCACCAGGTGTGTGTCTGTCTCTCTGTGATTTCTAATGTTGTATATATGTTGTGCTAGTCTACATTTAATTGTGTTCCCTGTTTCTCCTACATATATTATACCACATTGTTTGCACTTAATGGCATATATGCAGTTTTTAGTGTTTTTATTTAGTGTTTGTTTTATTATGTAGGTTGTGTTGGTAGTGGTGTTTCTGACTGTAGTGGCTTGTTTGTAAAATATTGGGCCCTGTGTCGGTAAAGTATTAATTTCTGGTAGTTTGCTGCTTACCAGATGATCTTTAAGATTTTTATTTCTTTTATATGCTGAGATAATTTTATAGTCCTGGATAATGTTTGTGTTCTGTAGAGTGCGGGTTAGATTTAATTTAATTTTTCTGTTTGCAGCTAGGCTAAATGCTGAGTAGGTGGTGATTAGCGGAATGATTTTGCGCGTGTCTTGTTGTCTGGTGGTCAAGAAAGTTTTCCGGACCTGTCTAAGGAAAGATCTGGAATACCCCCTTGGTTTTAATGCATTGAAGAGGGTCTGGGTAGCCTCTTCAAAATCTATTACCTGTGTGCAAATCCTGTTGAACCTGAGCAATTGTGATTTGATCAGGCCCTTGAAAGTGTGTTTAGGGTGGAGACTGTTTTTATGTAAAAGTGTGTGTGTGTCAGTCTCTTTAAAGAAAACTTTAGTGTCTAAGGTGTGTGTTTGGGAAAAAGAGGGTCCCTTGTATGTGGTAGTGTCCAAGAAATCTATTTGTTGGTTATGCGTGATGTATTTAACTGTTATCATTCTATGGTGTGTGTTGAGGATTTGTATAAAGTGTTTGAAGTCCTCTAAACTGTGTGTCCATGTTCCCCATATGTCATCTAAGTATCTAAAATAATTGGTGGGTAATTTGGGGCATTTTGGAAAAACAGTCTCCTCCCAGTGTGCCATGTAAATGTTAGCGTAGGCCGGTGCAAATTTCTTACCCATCGCTGTGCCGCTGATTTGTAAAAAGAATTCTTTGTTGAATTCAAAATCATTTTTTGTCAGGTTGATTTCTAACAGTTGTAGGAGAGATGTATCCGGGCGGCTGTCGTCCGGGTATTTCTCCATCCAGAGTTTTACAGCTGTTAGCCCTGCTGCAGTGTTTATGTTTGTGTAGAGACTATCTATGTCAATTGTGAATAAAATGGTGTCCTGTGTTATTTTAGTGTTTTTAACTATGCGTATGAAGTCGTATGTGTCTTTTATGTAGCTGTTGTGTTTAGTTGACAGTGGAGTGAGGAAATGGTCTATGTATTCTGCGATCCTGTAGGATTCGCTGTTGCAGTCTGAAACAATAGGTCTCCCTGCCGGGATCTCATATGGTACACTCCAGGACTGAGGCTGTTTGTGTATTTTGGGGAGGAGGTAAAAAACCCTTGGTCTAGGATTTTCCTCCCCCCTTAGGTAAAAACTTTGTTTTTTTGTGATGTAATTGTTTTCTAATAGTGTCTGTATAATGTCATATATTTCTTGTGCTGTGTCTAGATATATGGGTCGAATTAATTTTTTATAGTGTGTAGTGTTGTTTAATTGTCTGTGTGCTTCTTGGATGTACTGTGTTCTGTCCATGATTACTATGGCACTCCCCTTGTCAGCTGGTTTGATGACAATTTGTTTATTGTTTGCCAGCTGATGTAGTGCTTGGCTCTCTCCTCTGCTGAGGTTGTTTTTGTCTTTATGGGTTTGGGGGTTAAGTGCCTTGATCAGGGTGTTGTTGTCTTTTATGAGTTGTGTGATTGTACCCGGGATTTGGCTCTCCCTGGGTTCCCAGTTGGATCGGGCCATAAAGGGTGTTCTGTTTGTGTTTTCTGATCCCTCAAAAAAGACAGCTAGTTTCAGCTTTCTGTGAAACTCCTGAGCTTCTCCTCTGAGGGTTTCTTTTTGTTTTTTTCTAATGTTTGCCGTCGGTACGAATGATAGGCCTTTGTCCAGTAAACTAATTTGATTTGGTGTGGGTGAAAAGTTTTGTGCCAGCAGTATAATGTTCTTATTCCCCTCCCTGTTTGTGTTTGGGTTTGTGGGGATTCTCAGTTTAAATGTTTTAGCCAGTGTTCCAACATCTTGCCAGCTGTTCTCTCTGTCCAGTGGATGTCGTCCCGTGTAGTGCGGAAGTCCTCCTCCGGAAGCTTGGGAACATGTGGCATGTTTCGGAGAATGTGATTATTGATCTCCTCCAAATTGGATTTCTGGCGGGGTTCCAGGTTTTGGGAATAATTAATTAACGGGATCCAAATTTCTGCTGCCGGGAAGGTGTTTTTTGTCATCCTCAGCATGGTCTGCAGCTGTTTTATTGCTGTTTTTTTAGGGTGCTGGTCCTTGTTGTTAATCCCAGTGGACAGGATGACTCTCTGTACTCTGGGACTCACTTGGGTTTTCTCCAGGAGTCCTGCGATATGATAAAATGTTGCTCCGGGGTAGCTGTCAATTTGTAGGTCTCCCCTGGAGTGGGACTGGATCCTGGAGAGGTTGGAGTCCCCTAGGATTATGTTCGGTTTGCTGGTTCTGATGGTCCATTCCTGGACCTTCCGCGTTGTTCGGGGGTGTCTGGTCGGGTAGAAGATTTCCTCCGCTACTCCGACTCCAGTGGCGTGGGGTGGGGGGGTGGGAGTGGGTGCAGGGTTCAGGTCAGGGGTCGGAGTGGGAGTGGGGTTAGGGTTAGGGTGGGGGTGGGGGTTGGGCTCAGGGGTAGGGTTAGGGTTAGGGTGGGGGTTGGGGTTGGGGTCAGGGTGGGGGTGGGGGTCAGGGTTAGGGTTAGGGTGGGGGTGGGGGTGGGGGTTGGGGTCAGGGATAGGGGTAGGGTTAAGGTTAGGGTTAGGGTGGGGGTGGGGGTTGGGGTCAGGGTTGGGGTTAGGGTGGGGGTTGGGGTCAGGGATAGGGGTAGGGGTGCGGTTAGAATTAGGAGCTGAGTGGGGGTTAGCGGTGGGGCCAGAGTGGTCATGGTCCCGTCTGTGTCTGGGTTTTTGGGGCCTTTGTGGTAGTGGTTCCGGAGTCCAGTCCCTGTGGTTTTCTGGGGTTCCACGGGTCCTTCTCCGGTTCTGTGCTGGTGCTCGGTGGGGTTTAGGAGCGCTGATCCTGGGGGTGCATGTCTGCCGCAGTGTCGGCCACTCCCTCTGGTACTGGTCCTGGTTCCGGGGCGTAGTGTGGGTGATTCTATCCGCTGTGGGTGGGGGTGGTGGAGGATTCACTAGAGCAGTGAATCTGTTGCTGGTGGAGACTGGAGTTGTGCGTCTTACAGTTCTCCAAATTGGGGCCACTGTTTCCTGGGCGATGTCCAGGGTGGTCGGGTGTAATCTTCGGCCAAACTTCTTTTTGGCCCACCTGGCCGCCACCTGGAACGCCTCTGGCCAGTTGTTGAGCTGAATTCTCTCCAACTTTTTGGTGAGTTGTTCCAGGATCTTGAGATAGTGTTCCTCCAAGATCTGCATGCATGTGTGGAGCCAGTTCCGGGCATTCCCCGTCAGTAACAACATGGTGTCCTCTGTCGGGGAGGCCGGTCTCACCAGGGTGGCCAGTTCCTGCATCTTTTTAAATAAACTGGTGGGTGGTGCTGTCCCGGCTCCAGACACTGCAGTGTTCTGCAGGTGATGCGTTGTCTGGATGACTCGGAAGAGGGTCCTAGTGGCCTCAGCGAAAGCCGTCATGGTGTTTTGGTGTGGGTAAGGTGGTGTGTTTTTAGGTGTTTTTAATTTTCTAATTTTGAGAATAACGCAAGACTATTTTTTTGTGGTTTAAACTGTTTTTATTTTCTAGAATTGTCAAATATTTTTCAAATTTTACAGATTTTTAGTGTTTTTTTAGTAATTTTTTATCATTAAAAATGTTGTGCAAGCGGCGGTGCAGGTTTCGACTGTTTGATAGCGTGCTGTCAACACGAGGTTGACGCTTATCAAAGCAGTCTATACTTACCAAGACTGTTACCTTGTGGTTTAGTTGACACCGTTAGGTTTCCACCACAAGGTAGTGCAGTCTGTACCGTGTTGCTGCAGGATTCCTCCTGGTGTCTCGTCCGTGAAAATGTTCAGGTTTGTTTTGCTCTTTCGGGATCAGCAGCGGGAGAGTTCCTCCGAGTAGGATGTGTTCCTCTGCTGTCTTCCAAAGCATATGTCGACACAACGTTTCGCCTTGTCTTAGGCTTCTTCAGGTGTGAGTGTGAGAGGATTGTGGTTCTGTTTATCAGGTCACAGAGAGGACCTGTTTGAGGCCACTGGTTTGTGGGGTCCTCATTGGTGGATGTGTCCCTTTGTGTCCTTAATAGCCCTAGCTCTCTGGAATTTTTGTCAAAAATGGCTGTTTCCTGCCAGTAGTTAACCTTTTGTTTCCCGTGATGGGTGATTCTTTTGTTATTTTAAAGACCTATTTTAAAGATGGTTCTATTAAATGGCCCTAGCATTCCAGTAGTTTGGCCTGAATGGCTATATTCCTCCTGTAATTTAGTCTTTTGTTTCTTCTAGTGGGTAATTCTTTTGTTATTTTAAAGACCTCTCTCTGGCTCGGGTGAGCCTATTCAGAGTGGTATTAACCAGATGGGTAGTCTTTAGTGTAATTCTGTCCCAGCTATCAGCAGTTACTGAAGGCTCTGGCTAGTTAGGTAAGTAAGAAATCTTTATTTCCCAAGTTGTCCCATATTAGGGCCTCTTGGGAAATAAAAGTTTGCACTGGCCATTCAGGGTACTGAAGCCTTTAAGTAGGAAGAATTTGGTCCCTCTTGTGTCGGTGCTCTATGTGCGTTGATTTAGTCCTCTTGGAAATAGAGTGCTAAGTTTGAGAATCCAGTGTTTCTCAAACCTGCGTCTCTCCTCCGGTGTCCAATTATTGTTCATTTGAAGGCCTGATATTTCTAGTGCCTCAAGTCCATGGTGAAGGAAATGAGCCACCAGGTGTGTGTCTGTCTCTCTGTGATTTCTAATGTTGTATATATGTTGTGCTAGTCTACATTTAATTGTGTTCCCTGTTTCTCCTACATATATTATACCACATTGTTTGCACTTAATGGCATATATGCAGTTTTTAGTGTTTTTATTTAGTGTTTGTTTTATTATGTAGGTTGTGTTGGTAGTGGTGTTTCTGACTGTAGTGGCTTGTTTGTAAAATATTGGGCCCTGTGTCGGTAAAGTATTAATTTCTGGTAGTTTGCTGCTTACCAGATGATCTTTAAGATTTTTATTTCTTTTATATGCTGAGATAATTTTATAGTCCTGGATAATGTTTGTGTTCTGTAGAGTGCGGGTTAGATTTAATTTAATTTTTCTGTTTGCAGCTAGGCTAAATGCTGAGTAGGTGGTGATTAGCGGAATGATTTTGCGCGTGTCTTGTTGTCTGGTGGTCAAGAAAGTTTTCCGGACCTGTCTAAGGAAAGATCTGGAATACCCCCTTGGTTTTAATGCATTGAAGAGGGTCTGGGTAGCCTCTTCAAAATCTATTACCTGTGTGCAAATCCTGTTGAACCTGAGCAATTGTGATTTGATCAGGCCCTTGAAAGTGTGTTTAGGGTGGAGACTGTTTTTATGTAAAAGTGTGTGTGTGTCAGTCTCTTTAAAGAAAACTTTAGTGTCTAAGGTGTGTGTTTGGGAAAAAGAGGGTCCCTTGTATGTGGTAGTGTCCAAGAAATCTATTTGTTGGTTATGCGTGATGTATTTAACTGTTATCATTCTATGGTGTGTGTTGAGGATTTGTATAAAGTGTTTGAAGTCCTCTAAACTGTGTGTCCATGTTCCCCATATGTCATCTAAGTATCTAAAATAATTGGTGGGTAATTTGGGGCATTTTGGAAAAACAGTCTCCTCCCAGTGTGCCATGTAAATGTTAGCGTAGGCCGGTGCAAATTTCTTACCCATCGCTGTGCCGCTGATTTGTAAAAATAATTCTTTGTTGAATTCAAAATCATTTTTTGTCAGGTTGATTTCTAACAGTTGTAGGAGAGATGTATCCGGGCGGCTGTCGTCCGGGTATTTCTCCATCCAGAGTTTTACAGCTGTTAGCCCTGCTGCAGTGTTTATGTTTGTGTAGAGACTATCTATGTCAATTGTGAATAAAATGGTGTCCTGTGTTATTTTAGTGTTTTTAACTATGCGTATGAAGTCGTATGTGTCTTTTATGTAGCTGTTGTGTTTAGTTGACAGTGGAGTGAGGAAATGGTCTATGTATTCTGCGATCCTGTAGGATTCGCTGTTGCAGTCTGAAACAATAGGTCTCCCTGCCGGGATCTCATATGGTACACTCCAGGACTGAGGCTGTTTGTGTATTTTGGGGAGGAGGTAAAAAACCCTTGGTCTAGGATTTTCCTCCCCCCTTAGGTAAAAACTTTGTTTTTTTGTGATGTAATTGTTTTCTAATAGTGTCTGTATAATGTCATATATTTCTTGTGCTGTGTCTAGATATATGGGTCGAATTAATTTTTTATAGTGTGTAGTGTTGTTTAATTGTCTGTGTGCTTCTTGGATGTACTGTGTTCTGTCCATGATTACTATGGCACTCCCCTTGTCAGCTGGTTTGATGACAATTTGTTTATTGTTTGCCAGCTGATGTAGTGCTTGGCTCTCTCCTCTGCTGAGGTTGTTTTTGTCTTTATGGGTTTGGGGGTTAAGTGCCTTGATCAGGGTGTTGTTGTCTTTTATGAGTTGTGTGATTGTACCCGGGATTTGGCTCTCCCTGGGTTCCCAGTTGGATCGGGCCATAAAGGGTGTTCTGTTTGTGTTTTCTGATCCCTCAAAAAAGACAGCTAGTTTCAGCTTTCTGTGAAACTCCTGAGCTTCTCCTCTGAGGGTTTCTTTTTGTTTTTTTCTAATGTTTGCCGTCGGTACGAATGATAGGCCTTTGTCCAGTAAACTAATTTGATTTGGTGTGGGTGAAAAGTTTTGTGCCAGCAGTATAATGTTCTTATTCCCCTCCCTGTTTGTGTTTGGGTTTGTGGGGATTCTCAGTTTAAATGTTTTAGCCAGTGTTCCAACATCTTGCCAGCTGTTCTCTCTGTCCAGTGGATGTCGTCCCGTGTAGTGCGGAAGTCCTCCTCCGGAAGCTTGGGAACATGTGGCATGTTTCGGAGAATGTGATTATTGATCTCCTCCAAATTGGATTTCTGGCGGGGTTCCAGGTTTTGGGAATAATTAATTAACGGGATCCAAATTTCTGCTGCCGGGAAGGTGTTTTTTGTCATCCTCAGCATGGTCTGCAGCTGTTTTATTGCTGTTTTTTTAGGGTGCTGGTCCTTGTTGTTAATCCCAGTGGACAGGATGACTCTCTGTACTCTGGGACTCACTTGGGTTTTCTCCAGGAGTCCTGCGATATGATAAAATGTTGCTCCGGGGTAGCTGTCAATTTGTAGGTCTCCCCTGGAGTGGGACTGGATCCTGGAGAGGTTGGAGTCCCCTAGGATTATGTTCGGTTTGCTGGTTCTGATGGTCCATTCCTGGACCTTCCGCGTTGTTCGGGGGTGTCTGGTCGGGTAGAAGATTTCCTCCGCTACTCCGACTCCAGTGGCGTGGGGTGGGGGGGTGGGAGTGGGTGCAGGGTTCAGGTCAGGGGTCGGAGTGGGAGTGGGGTTAGGGTTAGGGTGGGGGTGGGGGTTGGGCTCAGGGGTAGGGTTAGGGTTAGGGTGGGGGTTGGGGTTGGGGTCAGGGTGGGGGTGGGGGTCAGGGTTAGGGTTAGGGTGGGGGTGGGGGTGGGGGTTGGGGTCAGGGATAGGGGTAGGGTTAAGGTTAGGGTTAGGGTGGGGGTGGGGGTTGGGGTCAGGGTTGGGGTTAGGGTGGGGGTTGGGGTCAGGGATAGGGGTAGGGGTGCGGTTAGAATTAGGAGCTGAGTGGGGGTTAGCGGTGGGGCCAGAGTGGTCATGGTCCCGTCTGTGTCTGGGTTTTTGGGGCCTTTGTGGTAGTGGTTCCGGAGTCCAGTCCCTGTGGTTTTCTGGGGTTCCACGGGTCCTTCTCCGGTTCTGTGCTGGTGCTCGGTGGGGTTTAGGAGCGCTGATCCTGGGGGTGCATGTCTGCCGCAGTGTCGGCCACTCCCTCTGGTACTGGTCCTGGTTCCGGGGCGTAGTGTGGGTGATTCTATCCGCTGTGGGTGGGGGTGGTGGAGGATTCACTAGAGCAGTGAATCTGTTGCTGGTGGAGACTGGAGTTGTGCGTCTTACAGTTCTCCAAATTGGGGCCACTGTTTCCTGGGCGATGTCCAGGGTGGTCGGGTGTAATCTTCGGCCAAACTTCTTTTTGGCCCACCTGGCCGCCACCTGGAACGCCTCTGGCCAGTTGTTGAGCTGAATTCTCTCCAACTTTTTGGTGAGTTGTTCCAGGATCTTGAGATAGTGTTCCTCCAAGATCTGCATGCATGTGTGGAGCCAGTTCCGGGCATTCCCCGTCAGTAACAACATGGTGTCCTCTGTCGGGGAGGCCGGTCTCACCAGGGTGGCCAGTTCCTGCATCTTTTTAAATAAACTGGTGGGTGGTGCTGTCCCGGCTCCAGACACTGCAGTGTTCTGCAGGTGATGCGTTGTCTGGATGACTCGGAAGAGGGTCCTAGTGGCCTCAGCGAAAGCCGTCATGGTGTTTTGGTGTGGGTAAGGTGGTGTGTTTTTAGGTGTTTTTAATTTTCTAATTTTGAGAATAACGCAAGACTATTTTTTTGTGGTTTAAACTGTTTTTATTTTCTAGAATTGTCAAATATTTTTCAAATTTTACAGATTTTTAGTGTTTTTTTAGTAATTTTTTATCATTAAAAATGTTGTGCAAGCGGCGGTGCAGGTTTCGACTGTTTGATAGCGTGCTGTCAACACGAGGTTGACGCTTATCAAAGCAGTCTATACTTACCAAGACTGTTACCTTGTGGTTTAGTTGACACCGTTAGGTTTCCACCACAAGGTAGTGCAGTCTGTACCGTGTTGCTGCAGGATTCCTCCTGGTGTCTCGTCCGTGAAAATGTTCAGGTTTGTTTTGCTCTTTCGGGATCAGCAGCGGGAGAGTTCCTCCGAGTAGGATGTGTTCCTCTGCTGTCTTCCAAAGCATATGTCGACACAACGTTTCGCCTTGTCTTAGGCTTCTTCAGGTGTGAGTGTGAGAGGATTGTGGTTCTGTTTATCAGGTCACAGAGAGGACCTGTTTGAGGCCACTGGTTTGTGGGGTCCTCATTGGTGGATGTGTCCCTTTGTGTCCTTAATAGCCCTAGCTCTCTGGAATTTTTGTCAAAAATGGCTGTTTCCTGCCAGTAGTTAACCTTTTGTTTCCCGTGATGGGTGATTCTTTTGTTATTTTAAAGACCTATTTTAAAGATGGTTCTATTAAATGGCCCTAGCATTCCAGTAGTTTGGCCTGAATGGCTATATTCCTCCTGTAATTTAGTCTTTTGTTTCTTCTAGTGGGTAATTCTTTTGTTATTTTAAAGACCTCTCTCTGGCTCGGGTGAGCCTATTCAGAGTGGTATTAACCAGATGGGTAGTCTTTAGTGTAATTCTGTCCCAGCTATCAGCAGTTACTGAAGGCTCTGGCTAGTTAGGTAAGTAAGAAATCTTTATTTCCCAAGTTGTCCCATATTAGGGCCTCTTGGGAAATAAAAGTTTGCACTGGCCATTCAGGGTACTGAAGCCTTTAAGTAGGAAGAATTTGGTCCCTCTTGTGTCGGTGCTCTATGTGCGTTGATTTAGTCCTCTTGGAAATAGAGTGCTAAGTTTGAGAATCCAGTGTTTCTCAAACCTGCGTCTCTCCTCCGGTGTCCAATTATTGTTCATTTGAAGGCCTGATATTTCTAGTGCCTCAAGTCCATGGTGAAGGAAATGAGCCACCAGGTGTGTGTCTGTCTCTCTGTGATTTCTAATGTTGTATATATGTTGTGCTAGTCTACATTTAATTGTGTTCCCTGTTTCTCCTACATATATTATACCACATTGTTTGCACTTAATGGCATATATGCAGTTTTTAGTGTTTTTATTTAGTGTTTGTTTTATTATGTAGGTTGTGTTGGTAGTGGTGTTTCTGACTGTAGTGGCTTGTTTGTAAAATATTGGGCCCTGTGTCGGTAAAGTATTAATTTCTGGTAGTTTGCTGCTTACCAGATGATCTTTAAGATTTTTATTTCTTTTATATGCTGAGATAATTTTATAGTCCTGGATAATGTTTGTGTTCTGTAGAGTGCGGGTTAGATTTAATTTAATTTTTCTGTTTGCAGCTAGGCTAAATGCTGAGTAGGTGGTGATTAGCGGAATGATTTTGCGCGTGTCTTGTTGTCTGGTGGTCAAGAAAGTTTTCCGGACCTGTCTAAGGAAAGATCTGGAATACCCCCTTGGTTTTAATGCATTGAAGAGGGTCTGGGTAGCCTCTTCAAAATCTATTACCTGTGTGCAAATCCTGTTGAACCTGAGCAATTGTGATTTGATCAGGCCCTTGAAAGTGTGTTTAGGGTGGAGACTGTTTTTATGTAAAAGTGTGTGTGTGTCAGTCTCTTTAAAGAAAACTTTAGTGTCTAAGGTGTGTGTTTGGGAAAAAGAGGGTCCCTTGTATGTGGTAGTGTCCAAGAAATCTATTTGTTGGTTATGCGTGATGTATTTAACTGTTATCATTCTATGGTGTGTGTTGAGGATTTGTATAAAGTGTTTGAAGTCCTCTAAACTGTGTGTCCATGTTCCCCATATGTCATCTAAGTATCTAAAATAATTGGTGGGTAATTTGGGGCATTTTGGAAAAACAGTCTCCTCCCAGTGTGCCATGTAAATGTTAGCGTAGGCCGGTGCAAATTTCTTACCCATCGCTGTGCCGCTGATTTGTAAAAAGAATTCTTTGTTGAATTCAAAATCATTTTTTGTCAGGTTGATTTCTAACAGTTGTAGGAGAGATGTATCCGGGCGGCTGTCGTCCGGGTATTTCTCCATCCAGAGTTTTACAGCTGTTAGCCCTGCTGCAGTGTTTATGTTTGTGTAGAGACTATCTATGTCAATTGTGAATAAAATGGTGTCCTGTGTTATTTTAGTGTTTTTAACTATGCGTATGAAGTCGTATGTGTCTTTTATGTAGCTGTTGTGTTTAGTTGACAGTGGAGTGAGGAAATGGTCTATGTATTCTGCGATCCTGTAGGATTCGCTGTTGCAGTCTGAAACAATAGGTCTCCCTGCCGGGATCTCATATGGTACACTCCAGGACTGAGGCTGTTTGTGTATTTTGGGGAGGAGGTAAAAAACCCTTGGTCTAGGATTTTCCTCCCCCCTTAGGTAAAAACTTTGTTTTTTTGTGATGTAATTGTTTTCTAATAGTGTCTGTATAATGTCATATATTTCTTGTGCTGTGTCTAGATATATGGGTCGAATTAATTTTTTATAGTGTGTAGTGTTGTTTAATTGTCTGTGTGCTTCTTGGATGTACTGTGTTCTGTCCATGATTACTATGGCACTCCCCTTGTCAGCTGGTTTGATGACAATTTGTTTATTGTTTGCCAGCTGATGTAGTGCTTGGCTCTCTCCTCTGCTGAGGTTGTTTTTGTCTTTATGGGTTTGGGGGTTAAGTGCCTTGATCAGGGTGTTGTTGTCTTTTATGAGTTGTGTGATTGTACCCGGGATTTGGCTCTCCCTGGGTTCCCAGTTGGATCGGGCCATAAAGGGTGTTCTGTTTGTGTTTTCTGATCCCTCAAAAAAGACAGCTAGTTTCAGCTTTCTGTGAAACTCCTGAGCTTCTCCTCTGAGGGTTTCTTTTTGTTTTTTTCTAATGTTTGCCGTCGGTACGAATGATAGGCCTTTGTCCAGTAAACTAATTTGATTTGGTGTGGGTGAAAAGTTTTGTGCCAGCAGTATAATGTTCTTATTCCCCTCCCTGTTTGTGTTTGGGTTTGTGGGGATTCTCAGTTTAAATGTTTTAGCCAGTGTTCCAACATCTTGCCAGCTGTTCTCTCTGTCCAGTGGATGTCGTCCCGTGTAGTGCGGAAGTCCTCCTCCGGAAGCTTGGGAACATGTGGCATGTTTCGGAGAATGTGATTATTGATCTCCTCCAAATTGGATTTCTGGCGGGGTTCCAGGTTTTGGGAATAATTAATTAACGGGATCCAAATTTCTGCTGCCGGGAAGGTGTTTTTTGTCATCCTCAGCATGGTCTGCAGCTGTTTTATTGCTGTTTTTTTAGGGTGCTGGTCCTTGTTGTTAATCCCAGTGGACAGGATGACTCTCTGTACTCTGGGACTCACTTGGGTTTTCTCCAGGAGTCCTGCGATATGATAAAATGTTGCTCCGGGGTAGCTGTCAATTTGTAGGTCTCCCCTGGAGTGGGACTGGATCCTGGAGAGGTTGGAGTCCCCTAGGATTATGTTCGGTTTGCTGGTTCTGATGGTCCATTCCTGGACCTTCCGCGTTGTTCGGGGGTGTCTGGTCGGGTAGAAGATTTCCTCCGCTACTCCGACTCCAGTGGCGTGGGGTGGGGGGGTGGGAGTGGGTGCAGGGTTCAGGTCAGGGGTCGGAGTGGGAGTGGGGTTAGGGTTAGGGTGGGGGTGGGGGTTGGGCTCAGGGGTAGGGTTAGGGTTAGGGTGGGGGTTGGGGTTGGGGTCAGGGTGGGGGTGGGGGTCAGGGTTAGGGTTAGGGTGGGGGTGGGGGTGGGGGTTGGGGTCAGGGATAGGGGTAGGGTTAAGGTTAGGGTTAGGGTGGGGGTGGGGGTTGGGGTCAGGGTTGGGGTTAGGGTGGGGGTTGGGGTCAGGGATAGGGGTAGGGGTGCGGTTAGAATTAGGAGCTGAGTGGGGGTTAGCGGTGGGGCCAGAGTGGTCATGGTCCCGTCTGTGTCTGGGTTTTTGGGGCCTTTGTGGTAGTGGTTCCGGAGTCCAGTCCCTGTGGTTTTCTGGGGTTCCACGGGTCCTTCTCCGGTTCTGTGCTGGTGCTCGGTGGGGTTTAGGAGCGCTGATCCTGGGGGTGCATGTCTGCCGCAGTGTCGGCCACTCCCTCTGGTACTGGTCCTGGTTCCGGGGCGTAGTGTGGGTGATTCTATCCGCTGTGGGTGGGGGTGGTGGAGGATTCACTAGAGCAGTGAATCTGTTGCTGGTGGAGACTGGAGTTGTGCGTCTTACAGTTCTCCAAATTGGGGCCACTGTTTCCTGGGCGATGTCCAGGGTGGTCGGGTGTAATCTTCGGCCAAACTTCTTTTTGGCCCACCTGGCCGCCACCTGGAACGCCTCTGGCCAGTTGTTGAGCTGAATTCTCTCCAACTTTTTGGTGAGTTGTTCCAGGATCTTGAGATAGTGTTCCTCCAAGATCTGCATGCATGTGTGGAGCCAGTTCCGGGCATTCCCCGTCAGTAACAACATGGTGTCCTCTGTCGGGGAGGCCGGTCTCACCAGGGTGGCCAGTTCCTGCATCTTTTTAAATAAACTGGTGGGTGGTGCTGTCCCGGCTCCAGACACTGCAGTGTTCTGCAGGTGATGCGTTGTCTGGATGACTCGGAAGAGGGTCCTAGTGGCCTCAGCGAAAGCCGTCATGGTGTTTTGGTGTGGGTAAGGTGGTGTGTTTTTAGGTGTTTTTAATTTTCTAATTTTGAGAATAACGCAAGACTATTTTTTTGTGGTTTAAACTGTTTTTATTTTCTAGAATTGTCAAATATTTTTCAAATTTTACAGATTTTTAGTGTTTTTTTAGTAATTTTTTATCATTAAAAATGTTGTGCAAGCGGCGGTGCAGGTTTCGACTGTTTGATAGCGTGCTGTCAACACGAGGTTGACGCTTATCAAAGCAGTCTATACTTACCAAGACTGTTACCTTGTGGTTTAGTTGACACCGTTAGGTTTCCACCACAAGGTAGTGCAGTCTGTACCGTGTTGCTGCAGGATTCCTCCTGGTGTCTCGTCCGTGAAAATGTTCAGGTTTGTTTTGCTCTTTCGGGATCAGCAGCGGGAGAGTTCCTCCGAGTAGGATGTGTTCCTCTGCTGTCTTCCAAAGCATATGTCGACACAACGTTTCGCCTTGTCTTAGGCTTCTTCAGGTGTGAGTGTGAGAGGATTGTGGTTCTGTTTATCAGGTCACAGAGAGGACCTGTTTGAGGCCACTGGTTTGTGGGGTCCTCATTGGTGGATGTGTCCCTTTGTGTCCTTAATAGCCCTAGCTCTCTGGAATTTTTGTCAAAAATGGCTGTTTCCTGCCAGTAGTTAACCTTTTGTTTCCCGTGATGGGTGATTCTTTTGTTATTTTAAAGACCTATTTTAAAGATGGTTCTATTAAATGGCCCTAGCATTCCAGTAGTTTGGCCTGAATGGCTATATTCCTCCTGTAATTTAGTCTTTTGTTTCTTCTAGTGGGTAATTCTTTTGTTATTTTAAAGACCTCTCTCTGGCTCGGGTGAGCCTATTCAGAGTGGTATTAACCAGATGGGTAGTCTTTAGTGTAATTCTGTCCCAGCTATCAGCAGTTACTGAAGGCTCTGGCTAGTTAGGTAAGTAAGAAATCTTTATTTCCCAAGTTGTCCCATATTAGGGCCTCTTGGGAAATAAAAGTTTGCACTGGCCATTCAGGGTACTGAAGCCTTTAAGTAGGAAGAATTTGGTCCCTCTTGTGTCGGTGCTCTATGTGCGTTGATTTAGTCCTCTTGGAAATAGAGTGCTAAGTTTGAGAATCCAGTGTTTCTCAAACCTGCGTCTCTCCTCCGGTGTCCAATTATTGTTCATTTGAAGGCCTGATATTTCTAGTGCCTCAAGTCCATGGTGAAGGAAATGAGCCACCAGGTGTGTGTCTGTCTCTCTGTGATTTCTAATGTTGTATATATGTTGTGCTAGTCTACATTTAATTGTGTTCCCTGTTTCTCCTACATATATTATACCACATTGTTTGCACTTAATGGCATATATGCAGTTTTTAGTGTTTTTATTTAGTGTTTGTTTTATTATGTAGGTTGTGTTGGTAGTGGTGTTTCTGACTGTAGTGGCTTGTTTGTAAAATATTGGGCCCTGTGTCGGTAAAGTATTAATTTCTGGTAGTTTGCTGCTTACCAGATGATCTTTAAGATTTTTATTTCTTTTATATGCTGAGATAATTTTATAGTCCTGGATAATGTTTGTGTTCTGTAGAGTGCGGGTTAGATTTAATTTAATTTTTCTGTTTGCAGCTAGGCTAAATGCTGAGTAGGTGGTGATTAGCGGAATGATTTTGCGCGTGTCTTGTTGTCTGGTGGTCAAGAAAGTTTTCCGGACCTGTCTAAGGAAAGATCTGGAATACCCCCTTGGTTTTAATGCATTGAAGAGGGTCTGGGTAGCCTCTTCAAAATCTATTACCTGTGTGCAAATCCTGTTGAACCTGAGCAATTGTGATTTGATCAGGCCCTTGAAAGTGTGTTTAGGGTGGAGACTGTTTTTATGTAAAAGTGTGTGTGTGTCAGTCTCTTTAAAGAAAACTTTAGTGTCTAAGGTGTGTGTTTGGGAAAAAGAGGGTCCCTTGTATGTGGTAGTGTCCAAGAAATCTATTTGTTGGTTATGCGTGATGTATTTAACTGTTATCATTCTATGGTGTGTGTTGAGGATTTGTATAAAGTGTTTGAAGTCCTCTAAACTGTGTGTCCATGTTCCCCATATGTCATCTAAGTATCTAAAATAATTGGTGGGTAATTTGGGGCATTTTGGAAAAACAGTCTCCTCCCAGTGTGCCATGTAAATGTTAGCGTAGGCCGGTGCAAATTTCTTACCCATCGCTGTGCCGCTGATTTGTAAAAAGAATTCTTTGTTGAATTCAAAATCATTTTTTGTCAGGTTGATTTCTAACAGTTGTAGGAGAGATGTATCCGGGCGGCTGTCGTCCGGGTATTTCTCCATCCAGAGTTTTACAGCTGTTAGCCCTGCTGCAGTGTTTATGTTTGTGTAGAGACTATCTATGTCAATTGTGAATAAAATGGTGTCCTGTGTTATTTTAGTGTTTTTAACTATGCGTATGAAGTCGTATGTGTCTTTTATGTAGCTGTTGTGTTTAGTTGACAGTGGAGTGAGGAAATGGTCTATGTATTCTGCGATCCTGTAGGATTCGCTGTTGCAGTCTGAAACAATAGGTCTCCCTGCCGGGATCTCATATGGTACACTCCAGGACTGAGGCTGTTTGTGTATTTTGGGGAGGAGGTAAAAAACCCTTGGTCTAGGATTTTCCTCCCCCCTTAGGTAAAAACTTTGTTTTTTTGTGATGTAATTGTTTTC